>NW_007246439.1:203657-260001 GCF_000164805.1 Carlito syrichta
TTTTTTTTTTTTTTTTTTTTTGATTTACTGTAGAGATGAGGTCTCGCTGCCGAGGCGGGTCTCGAACCCGCGGGCACAGGCAATCCATTCACCTCAGCCTCCCAAAGGCGTGGGATTACAGGCTGAGCCACTGAGCCCGGCTTCATCAGAACTTTTAATTGAACACAACTGGTTATTTAATGTTGTTTTTATATGCATGGCACTTTTTGTATGTAATTCCATTTGTTCAATATATTTGTAGAATTTCCATGTAAACATTCATATATTATCTATGAATATTCATTGTTTTTCCCAATCTCAAAGTTATTTATCTGTTTGTTGTGTTGAACTGGCTAGAGGCTTCAATTTAATGTTGAAGAGGAGGAGTGACCATGGAAACCCTTAGTGCACTCTTGAATTATAAACAGTTTTTCCTACAAGTTCATTGTAAATTTTAACTTCCATATTTAATTTCTAGACTTACATCTCACTTCAAGGAATTTTCTAATATTCTTAGTTTGCTTAGTGCTTTAAATCCGGAGTCAGTACTATACTTGAACAAGTGATTATTCTGTATCTAAAGCTATGTCATTCTTCATTAATTTCTCCGTATCTTAATGCATTATTTGAGTACTGTAGAAATGTCATTTGTGTGATTTTTTTTTTTTTGGCTTGCATACTTTTTGATGAGAAGTCTGTTGTCATTATTATCTTTGTTCTAATATTAAATAACCATCCATTCAGAAATGAATCCATATTGGATATTAATATAATAATTTTAAACACATTTTTAGATTCAGTTGTTTTATTTATTTTATTAGAAATTTAGTTTCTATGTTCTATATGTGTAGATGTCAATTTCCCTGTTTCATTTTACCTAACTTCTTTATAAGAAGTTATTATATCTTTAGTTTTCATGGATAATCTGAATCTTTTTTTTTTTAACATAAATCACCCATTATGAAATGGCCAAGGATGTTGAAAGTAACTCTTCTTAATGACTAATTATGTCAAACATTTTTATTTTTCTATGCTTATCTTTGACCCATATCTCTTCTTTAGTAAAACTCTACATAAATCTTTCTTTGCCTACTTTTTATTACACTTTTTAAAATTATTGAGAGTGTGTTTACATGCAACAAAATCCAGTTCTTTTTTTCTGTGTTTTCTTAAAGTGTCTTTTTGGAAGCCAATTTTGTTTTTTAGTTCTGATGAGATCAAATGTATCAATTTTCATTTTTTTTTTCTTAAACCTACCAACTTTGCCTTTCCTAACTTTCCAATGTAATTCTATAAAAAATTGTACAACTTTAGGATGTAAAGTTGCAGTTCTGGGGAATTTATATGATTAAAAATAGGCGTTAAGATACTTTAAAATAAGATGTCCAATGTTCCAACACTGTATGTTGGAGAGACTGAAATCTCTTTAGAGAAAAAAAGTTGGCTTAAATCTGGACTCTTATTTTCTCTACATTTCCTGTCTTTCTCTTTTTAATTTAACACACTCTCTTTTCCTGTTTATTAAGCTGGAATCTTGGTTTAGAATTTTAAATACTTTTAAGTGTAAAATCTTGAACTTTGTCCCATGGCATTTGTATTTTGTTTCTATTTGTTCAATTCCAAATAATTCCTGAATGTTCTTGTGATGTCTTTTTGACATGTGCTTTTCTGAGAAATATGTTTAATTTTAAATACTTGAAAAATTTTAATATACCTTTCTACTGTTGATCATTGCTTTAAATTCATAGTAGTCAGAGAAAACACTTTATATTATTTGAATACATTAAAATTACATTTCTTTTATGGTCAAAATATGATCTTTTCTGGCAAATGTTTCATGTATACTTTAAAAGTGGGTATGCTCCGCTGTTGGGAATACAAACTAGTGTAACCTTTTTGGGAGACAATGTGGTAATTTCTGAAAGAACTAGAAATTGTCATTCCATGTGACCCAGCAATCCCCCTCTTGGGAATATGCCCAGAAGATCTGAAGTCATTCTACCAAAAAGATGCCTGCACATGAATATTTGTTTCAGGTCTATTCACAATAGCAAAAACATGGAAAAAACCATGCTGCCCAACAAAGCAAGACTGGATAAAAAAATGTGGTGCATATACACAAAGGAATACTATGCAGTCATAAAGGACAAACATATGGATTTTGCATCAACTTGGTTGGATTTAGAGTCTATCATACTCAGTGATGTATCACAGAAACAAAGAACAGAGTACCATATGTTCTCACTCATAAGGGGACCTTGAACAATGATCATAATTCTATAATAAAGGAACTGGCAATATTGGGAAACTGCCAGTGGAGGTGGGTGGGATTGGTAATTGAGGAAAATGCCAGGGGAGTGAAGGGCACACCTTATCAACAAGGGTACCTGCATAATGAACACTTGTATACATAACCCTTAATTGTACTCCACATGTTTAATTTTTTTTAAGTGTGTTGGCTATTTTTGAATAGGATATTATCCAAATTATATCAACTTCATTGATAGTGTTTTTCAACCTTCTATGTATCTACATTGTTGCCCAACTATTACTGTCAATTACAGAGAGAGGAGTGATAAACTCGTCCTTGGTAATTGTGGGTATCTAATTCTCCCATCATGTCTATCAGTTACTCGGCTATTGTTTTTATGTAATTTCATGATCTATAATTCTGCGCAGACACTATTAGGATTGGTCATCTTCTTGAGGCACTTACCCCATTACAATTACATACATTTTTCATTATCCATGATGGTTATTATTTTTCTGAAGTATATTTTTTTTGCTTCCTTCCTTCCTTCTGTTCTTTTTCTGAGAACCAATTTCAATCTGTTGCACAGGCTGGAGTGCAGTGGCATTATCATGGCTACCACAGCGTCAAATTCCCAGGCTCAGTGATAGTCAGGCCTCAGTCTCCCAAGTAGCTGGAGTTGTAGGCACCCATGAATAAACCCAGCCAAATATTCTATTTTTTGTAGAAATGATGTGTCACTTTGTAGTCTAGGCTGGTCTTGAACTCCTTTTCTCTAGCAATGCACCCATCTTGGCCTACCCAAGTGCTGGGATTTTAGATGCAAGCCACTGTGACTGGCACTATTAATTTCAATACCAAAGTGCTTGGATTACAGATTCAAGCCATTGTGGCAAGCAATATTAATTTCAATTTCCTTTCCTTCATCTATTGGTTATTGTTGTTTCTGCCTTTTTGGGAATCCTGAGAATTTTGAAATCTCCAATACCTGGAGTATTTCATGAGCATAACACAGCAGGTACTGCTCACCTCTAAAATAATGCAATTTTCATGATAACTACATCATCTTCAGACCTCTCAGGCAAATAAATATAATAAAAACAACTTTTTTCTAAATCTATGTTTCTGTGGTTCACAAGCCCTATGTCCTTGGGTGTTCAAAGCTTTTTGTGGTCTCTTTAAATAAGGACTAACCTCACTCGTAGCTCTGAATGTTATCAACTTTACTATATCTTCCTATAAATCTCAATATGAGATTCCTGCTTAGTTCATGCTAGATATACTATCAGCTACTTTTTGAACATCATCTTAAATTTCATTTTTTAAAAACAAGTTTTTGAAAAGAGAACTATTATAAATTTATTTCACAAGGGAGGAAACTGATGTTTACCGGAGTTAGATAACTTGGCTAGGTGTACCAACAGCCAAATCTAGGATTGACTTGCAGAATCATATCTTTTTTATTTTTATTTTTCATTCAAGAAAATGTATTGATCCCTTATGAAATTCTGGGTAGTGCTCTTCTATATGATTCATGGGTGTGTTCAGGGAATATGGCAGTGAACAACAAAAGTTTAACTTTAATTGGGGAACCGAGAACAAAAATTTATCAAATATATCAACACAAGTTTATATATTTAACAAATATATGAGCACAAGTATAAACATATAAATAAAAATTATGTCTCTGGACAAAATAAATACTATTTAGGGTAAGTACTACAGTGAGATGGGATGGGAATGCAGGGAATGGGAATGGAGAGTATTAGTAGGTTGGTGAAGGTTAAACTTTGTAATTATAGTGATGATGACAATTATGAAGAAAAATAACAGGATTCTAGAAAACAGCAATATGCATATGTGGGAACGAGTGCTTCAGGCAGAGTGAATAGCCAGAAGGCCACGAGGCAAGAATATTCATAGAATTCTGAGGGAATAGAAAAAGACGTCAGTGTGTTTGTGGAGAGGGGGTTGTGTGGAGAGAAGACAATGAAATCGGAAAGGAAACAGGGCGCTCAGATCATAGGACTTTGGAGACATTTTGAAGTCTTTGGCTTTGCTTTGAGTAATCCATTATAGGGTCTCAAATGATATGAACTGACTTATGATTTAAGAGAAGTTCTCTATAGGTCATGCTGGATTGAGACTGCAGGAAAGTAGAACATCCACCTGATTATAGGTTTTCAACGAAATCCAAAGAAAAAAATGCGTGAGTGAATTAGCTGCTGTAGAGTGCTATTGTAGAGTGTTATTGTAGAGTGATAGGTGTTGAGAATTATCTATGGATTCATTCCCTAGCTTCATAAAAAAGTCCACTCAATTCTATTGAGGTATTGAAAAATAGTCTGGGTTCCAAAAGAGTAAAACAAAAGTCACTAATATGAACAATATCATAAAAAATATATACCATCAGGATAATAACACAAAACATCTTTATAGCACTTAAACATTCATGATAATTACTCAATTTAATCTTCAAATAAACCATATGGGATAGGTATAGTTTCCCTTTAGAAATTGCTATATCCTAAATCTTTAGTAATTTATTGCTCAAGGATTAATATGACTGTAATTTTTTTTTTCCCAAAGGTCTGAAATGTACTTATATGTTTTCAGAGTTCCAGTAGTAAGTTGGGGTCCAATATTTGTCCCAGCTAGTTTTCTTTTTCTTAAACAAAATCAAGAGATTATACCTTATTGAACTCTCCTCAAGTGATACCAATGAACTACTATCAAGTGCCATGGTTTTAAACCATCACTGCTCCTGGAGAGGTTTGAAAATCCTTATAATATTTCTTCTCTTTTCAAATAGGATTTGGGTCTGAGCAAAACTTTTTGTGTCTTAACAGCTTTAGCCTTGTTGGGGATGGAAGTCAAATATTCTGAAATATTATTTAAGAAGTATGATTAGAAGGCTAAAAATAATTGTGTAGTATGCTAATAATGTGAATGTTATTTAAAAATAGAAATTCTCAAAGTGAAAAAACATACAAAAATATTTTTACTAATCTCTGTCTCGTGGTTTCTGTCTCAAGGTTTCTGACTCTTGTCATTTGTTTGTTAAACATTAGCCCAAAAGAGAAAAGAAGACAATGAAATAAGCCCAAGAGTAACAATATTTAAACTACATAAGGTCATGTATAGGAATTTCCACAACTTGTTTGTCATGTTGAAGTTTCCAGTTCCTTGGACAATAATACATGAATCCATTGTCCTGACATCCAAGAGTATTTCTCCTCTCTTGTGAATATCTAGAGTTCTATTTTTTGACCAAGCTGACATGATCACAAAAACCAAATTGTGTTGATCATATTTTAATCTAATACATTGCTCCACTATTAATTTGAAAAATAAACAATGTTTTTATATTCTAGACATATTCCAGAAAGAGCAAAGAAATTGACTTCTTATCCATGCAGAATAATCCACTGGTGATTTTCTTTCAGGATACACCAACATTGATCTAGAATATGATCTTACATATTTGGATCCTGCAAACCAAACCAAACGGAAAACCTGGGCTGCAAGGTTCAATGAGTAGAAAATGTGGGATGATACTATGCTGACAACTGGTGGTCCCTGACCTATTCTGAGTAGATTGGAGTCCAGTGGCCATGGAAAATACAGATTTGAAGTAAAGACCTCCTCCAAGGCATGCATGAGTTCATTACAGATAATGCCACAGTGCTAACTATGCCAAAGACTACAGAAAATAAACAAATAGATAATGATGATAGATGAAAGAAAGAAAGAAAGAAAGAAAGAAAGAAAGAAAGAAAGAAAGAAAGAAAGAAAGAAAGAAAGAAAGAAAGAAAGAAAGAAAGGAGATGACAGATAAAGTAACATATGTTGTGTAAATAATAAAGAGGCACATAGGCTAGAACACCCGTACTGGACTCACAGAACCTGGTTCAAAGACTGACTGGGCTCCAACGACACGGATCAGCTGAGGAATGTCTAAAACTTAAACAATGTTAAACAAACTGTGAAAAGAAATGAGGAGATCCTGCCTACTGGTAAGGGATGTCATAGGGTGCAGCCTTCAGTCAGGTCTCACAACCGGGTTACCTCTTCGGAAACCTTCGCAGCTGGGCTCCTGACCCCCAACAAGGGCGGCCAAGGAGATGGGAGAGGCCGGGAGAAGCAGGCAGGACCTGGCTTGCTCCTGGGCTGAGCTTGAGCAAGCCTTACCCCTGTGACCAGGAAGACAGAGCCATCGACACTCAGCCACTGAGTTCCCAAGCCCAAAAGTCCCCACCGATTCCCATGGAGTAGCTCACCTGGTGCCAATCACCTGTAAGCAGCCCCAGGAAGTCCCCCCGCACTAGAACATCCACCTGCGCCTGCGGTTGGTGGGGCCTCGCGCCGGGCCGTTGTCGCCTCTCCTCGTGCTCCGGGGGTTCATGCGCCCTCCTGACACGCCCCCTCTCTGTCACGAGCCCCATTGAGACGTCACAGGCGCGGGGCGGGCCACTGTGTGCTTGGCTGAGAGAGGAGTTGGTCGCTGGGAGACTCGTCTCCGTGGCTTGCTCCTTTCTGGCGATCGCAGGCCGCACAACCCACTCGCAGTGGGCAACTTAACTCACTTTCTTACTCGCGAAATTGGTTTTCTGGCCCCGCCGGCGACGCCAGGGACGCCGAATCCCGATGGTCCCCGCCTTCCGCCAGGCTCCTCTGCCTGGCCAGGCCACCCCGCAGCTTTTGAGCCTTCCCCTCTACCTGTTCCTGCCCGCTGGAGCTGAACCCGCGTCTGGGTCATGTGCCTCCATGCCCTAGACTCTACATCGCCCCGAAGGAGCGGTGTCCTCTCCCGCAGATCACGGGCCTCTCTCCCAGGTGCCCCCCGCCTGAATTCTGGAGTGAAGTCCTGGAGAAGAAACCCGCGCTGTTGGAGGGGAAGTCGCTGAAGTATGGACATTTGACCTCTGCAAGGATCGCTCCTTTCAGCCGCAAGTATACCCTCCTGCCTGCCCCAGCTGAGCAGATGGTCAGTCCTATGGAACTGACACCATCCAGGCTCCCCAAGGAGATCAAGGGGAGGGCCCAAGGAGACCCGAAAAGATGATGCAAGATGACGATCAGGTTGAGACCAAAGAGCAGGGGGTCAAGAAAAAAGCCCACCCTAGCAAGCAGGAAGTGTCACTGACATCTAGGCCCCTAGAGACCCGGGGAGAATTCACTTCCTCAGGGGGCTGTCCTGGGCTTCTGCATAGAAACCTCCCTTACTCAAAAACAAGAAACTTGAGTGAGAAGACCAAGGTGAGCTCCCTGTGTGAAGAACATACCTATCCCAGCACACGCAACTCTGCTGGAGATGTCCCACCTCTTGGGACAGATCCAGCCATGCTCCCAGCCCCAGTCCCAAACTTCTCTCTGTTGCTGGATAAGTCCACCAAGGAAATGCTGGAGTGTCCAGTTTTCCAGGCTTGCTAATGTTGCTGACACTGTATGAAGGAGATGCAGGGCAAGGAGCCCCTCCTCATTCCACCAAGTAGTTCTTCAACTAGAGCTGCCAGTCATAGGCCCTGCCAAAGACCATTATCTATTCCACTGCCACTGCTGCTACCATGTACACTGTAGCTTTTGTAGAATCAAAGTGAGCTGTCCCCTCACACTGAATGTCCCCAAATGACTAGTTAGAATGATTTGGGTTCTTTGTGGAAATACATTGGATCTAAAAGAAATTGTAAAATCTTGCAGCATAAGACAGAATGGAACACACATCATAGCAAATTGTAGCACCACCCAGGCTGCTAGTTCTCTTACACTGCCTGTCTGTGTGTCTTCTATCCCCAAATCCTGATACTTTAAGTCTCATTTCAGTACAAGAAGGTCCAGACATCCATGAATGTAGATTCCCATTTTTCTTTTTTGTTCCTCTTCCCTCATCCAGTCCATGCCACCATGACCACTGTTACCCACGGCAAGCCTATGATTCTACAGGAGTCATTTCTGCATATCAGATACTTCTGCTCACCTGACCTCACAGCCCACTTCAGACCTTGGGATCATTTACATTGACAATACTCTTCTTTCTAAGGCTGTGTCTTTCAGAACCACCCCAGCTTCTGGGTGAGTGGATTCCCATTTTCTCCAATTCAAAATTGCACGCACTGCAGTGGCACCTTGAGAAGTCAACACAATGAGAAGTCATTCATCCACTTCCCTTATTTTCTTCTCTCCCACTCCAACTTTTGACCATCTTTTATGTTGGAAAATAACCTATAAGCTCAAATTAAGAACACCCCAGGGCCACAACAGGATCCCTGTCTCCCTAGTTTTTACAAACTTCTAGATGAACAAGTTCCACTAGTGACTGAAACTCTAGTGAGCAGCACATCTGAAACAGTATCCAAGCTAACCTTTGACTCCAGTACTGTAGATACCAAGGCTGTCAGGTTCCAGTCTCCTCCTGTCTCCAGGAATGGTCCGCCATTCACACAGAGAACCTGAGACCCCACTGATAAACATGAGAAGTGCAATATATAACAATACTGGATTTTAGAAAGCCCTCTAAACTCCTTTTGAGTAAAAACACCAGTGAATCATCACCCATCCAGGTTGTCCCTTGTGAATTTAGTGTAGCCAGCACTGTTGATAATATACTTGCATTCAGAGACTCCTGGGCAAAGCAACTGTATCTGTGCTCAAGCATGAAAAGCAGCCACTGGGTCACCCTGGCACCTGCTAAGAGCTTCAGGAGCCACCACTCCATGGACGACTCCTCTTATGGATCACATTAAACAATAAGCAACCCTCTCCACATAGGGCTACCTAGAAAAGACATTGGTCCATGAGAAAGGCGCTCAGTCCCTTTAAGGTAAATTTAACCTGCTCTGAATGGATAAGACAAGAACTTTACATTCACTATGCAGGTACAGGAGACCAGCAAGTACCATAAGCTAAGCCTCCCTTTTATAACTTAGATGACACAAGCTCTGGGCCAGATCTGCCTAGTCCTGAGATTGGAAGAATGGTCACTGCTATTTGCTGGTATCTTCCCTTTAATGAGTTGCCTCAACAGTCCCTTATCTTTCCCAGATGCCATGTATAAAAAAACACTAGTACTTGTTAATCTACCTCTGCTCACGTGTCTGCTGTTTTACTTAATTGTGGGGGAAGAACTGACATGTGTGAGGACTGATGTGTTTTGTGCCAGACTTTTGCCACAATATTCTGAATCCCAGGGACTAGGATGGTGAAGTATCTACCTTTATGACGTCACATGTTGAGCCCTCAAGTCTCTGTGTGAAATCAGAATGTCAGAGATGACAACTTACAGTAAACCAAAATTAAAATCATAAGTCCCCCATTCAACTGAATAGACTTATCCTTTGGCTAAGGGGACCTCAGAGAAACCTGAAACACTAAATTCCAGGCCATGACAGAGAGGGTTGGACAAACCTTGCTATAGTCCCTCTCTTTTGCAGGTAAGCCTCACTCAACTGACTGGCATTAACTTTAAAATAGAGATCATAAGAGTGACTAAACAGACTTTCTGTGGCAATAAAAAAATTAAATTTTAACCTAATTCTGGTATCCCATTACATGCTCTCTGAGTGCTGATACCCTTGACGGCCATGGCTCTCTCACAAACTGTTATTTTTGTTTAAGTATTTCTTTCTACTATCTTCTTAAGTTAAACCATTAAACTCCTTAAAGTCAGACTCTAAGCTGACTACCTCAAGCACATTTTCTCAGGATCTCTAGAGACTGCTGTACCCTGTGCCATGGTAACTCATATGGACTCAGAACAAACCTCTTTAAATTTTTGCCAAGTTTGACTTTTCATCAATATCATGAGCAAATAGAATCAGATGGGGGAGGGACCAGGTAGCCCACCCTTGAACATTTTCCCTCTATTCTGCTTTCCAACCACTCTGACCTAATTGGAGACTATATCCTCGCACTGTGTTAGGTAACTGAACTTGCTGATTTAGTTTTTACAAATGTTTGCATGTCTTTTTTGTTTAATTTTACTTAGAACAGTCATCCTCACAAATTCCCACTTCAGCCAGATAGGCTGGACTTGTCATTTTTCTTTTAGCAACTCCGTCAGTGATGTTTGTTTTCATGTATCTAGTATGCAAATATTTATATGTTGTCATGCAATTGCAACAAATATACTATATATGTTCTCTGAGGTATAGATGGGAGTGGTGCACTCAGAAGCCTCAAGAAAGAAGTTCAATCTTCAGATGTGAGTTCCAGTGAGAAAACTGAGGCTCACAGACTCAGATAGCTAATTGTTAAAGTCATGATATAGATCTTGAGGACTCATCAGGCTCCAAGAAATCTCTCCAGGAATGAAATAGGAATCAAGATGGTCAGCGTCATTGGGTGTTAATACTTATGTGGATGAGCTAGGCTTATGACAGCATCTAGTGACAAAAAGGAGGCAGCAACAGGTACCCAGAAACAGGAAGTAAGTCACACCAAGAAGGGTCACATAGGTAGGTATTCGTATCATGTAAGAGATGGGAGGAGCAAGAGAGATAGCCTGAGCAAGATCCTGTATTGTGTTTTCTGTCTCCTGAAGACACACTGTGGTCACTGTCAGGTGTCCAATGGGTTGGGAACCTACACTTAGAGTGAGAAACAGAATGATCAGTGTCACTGGGGGTGTACAGCAATGTGAATAAGTGTGGATGACCAGGAAGATTCTAGATATTGTTGCCTGGCTGGCTTTCAGGAAGGCTTAATACAGAGCTGTCAGTGTTGCTTTAGTTTGTCCATACCAGTCTTGTGAGATGCTCTTCAAATGATATTTTTTCTGTCAGAATACAAACATGTGTGTGCCAAATTTTGCATATCTCATTTCCCCTGAAACTCAAAGCATGCCTTCAATGTCAGAACTCCAAATTTTCAAGGAGGAGAGAGGCTAAGTGAGCGAGGCTAGTGAAGTTTCTTTTACCTCACTCACATAGAAAGTACTCGGAGCCGGGCTCGGTGGCTCAGCCTGTAATCCAGCGCCTTCGGGAGGCTGAGGTGAGTGGATTGTCTGAGCCCGCGGGTTCGAGACCCGCCTGGGCAGCGAGACCTCATCTCTACAATAAATCAAAAAATCAGCCGGGCGTGGTAGCGCATGCCTGTAATTCCGGCTACTCGGAAGGCTGAGGTGGAAGGATCTTTGGAGCCCAGGAGGTCGAGGCTGCGGTGGCTGGGATCGGCCACTGCACTCCAGTCTGGGCGACCGAGTGAAAATCCAACTCAAAAAAAAGAAAGAAAGTACTAGGACCAGGATAGTAAACCAGGTCTGATTGCTATACAACTTCTCTCTTTACATTTGATGCAAAGAGCAGTGCATGTATAAAAGAAACACAGAAGTGAGAACATATGACACTTGTATTTGGTGGAGGCACTTTTAACATATAATCAGAATATTTGGAGATACTTCAGACACATACTCAGCATATCAAATACACTATATCAAATCTTTTTCCAATTACAGCAGTTCAATATTAGGGTTGAATTAATAAACAAAATAGTTTAAGGAAAGATTTTTAGTGTCCCCAAATGATAATTTTGGAAAGTACCTTTTGCTAAAGGTACAATAGAGATCTTTCATATCCCTTGAAATCCTGGTTTCACTCTACTCAGCAGGCTAATCTAAATACCAATTTCTACTTAAAAGTTATATATACATGAAATTTTCACATTGTACCATAACATAACATTTATGGCTATTATAGAATAAGTGTTAATAACAACCCCTCAATTACAGTGCTCGATTTACACATGCAGTTGAAATAATATATATGTATACATACAAATCCAAATGTGTATATATATATCCACATTTGTCTTTAAATATACTTCATATATTTGCATAGGCCAATGAGAATGAGGCAACAGATTTCTTTGAAAGCATCATAATAAGACAAAAACTAGCCTGTACTTCAGTTTTTGCTTTTGTTTTCTAATGTACCAATGCTCTTTATTTTGTTGAAGTAATTGTGCAGGTTTCTTTTGCTTAGTATCATAAAGAACATGGAAGGAGACAGATGAGACTAACAGCGGAAAAGGTTAGTCCCATTAAGATTAATGGGAACTTTATGAGGTTTTTTAAAGCACCTTTGTGAAACAAATTTTGAGGTTCCTGAATACTTTTTACTATTAATTGAGAGTATTTAGAAGTAGACACAGAATTTTGTGAGTTTAAAAAACTTTTGAGATTCTTTACCTGCTACATTATACTTGCCAATGTAAGATAAAATTATTTAGAAACATGCTTTTTAAAATAATGATAGAGTAATAGGATATATACTTATCTTCTAACAAGATTTACCTGACAGTCTGAAACTGACAAAGTATATGAACCATTGGTGTTCAAGACATTATAAATCAGGAAATGAATGACTCTGATTTCTGGGAAATGTAAAAAAAAGAGGGCTAAATTTTATGACACATTCAGTATACTTTTATTTTTTGAGCTGGAGTCATGGCCATGAAGACATGTAACTGAGAGTACAAACTGAATATATAGAATAATTAAAATATCTCAAAATATCCTAAAAACATTGTCATTAAAAAGATGTGCACAAGAACCTATAGAACAATATGACATGTATAACAACTGCTAGAAGGAACCCCACAATATCCATGATAAAATTAAATGTACCTGAAATAATATCCCAATTAAAAGGTAGAAAAAATAAGATTTGATGAAAAGGTAAAACTCAATGTTATCACTCTATTAGCATTTATTGACAATTTATTGAAATATAAAAACTTGGAAAATGTAAGAATTGTAGATAACATTATTTCGAATGAAATCCAGGATATCAATACTTTAGTTGAAAACCTTCACATAAATAAAATTCCAACTATGTAGGAACTCATTCAAATATATTACTAAACATTTAAGTATAAATAATATAAGTTTATATAAAATGTCAAAACTGAAAAGAAGAGACTACATCTTAACTATTACTATGGAACCTATATTAATCTAATTTCAAACCAGAAACAGGTACTATTTTTAAAAAAGAGAAAAAATGACACAATTCTATCCTTCATGAACATGGATGCCAAATACACAAATTGTTAGAAAATAAAATCTTATGCTATATAAAAACAGGTAACAGATCATGACCAAGTGAGAGTTAGCTCAAGAATGCAAGGTTATGCGGTATTCAGTATTAAGTTGATTGAAGACAACTCAGCAACATGCAGAGTAAGAGACCTGGACCTTGATTCCCTCCACAAACACATTTATTTGGCAACAATTCATAGACACATTCCCTTGAAAAAAATCCAAAAGGCCAGTATTGCAAAGATTGCAGCAGAAATAAACTAAAGTTAGAGGAATGAAAAAAAAAAAAAGTTTAGGTTTATTGAATAAATAATCACAAAAACACACCCTCAAAAAAAGAGAGAGGAGACACAAAAATATAGAATAAAAATGAAAGAGAGGACATTACCATGAGTTACAGAAATTTTTTAAAAATATGAGAAAGTGATATAAATAGTTATATCAAAAACAACCTGGATAACCTAGGAGAAATGGGTAAAACCTAAAAAACATACAACCTAAAAGGACTAAATCATGAAAAAATAGAAAATCTTAACAGACCTATACTAGGAGGGAGATTGAATCAGTAATCAAAAACCTCTCAGCAAAAAAAAGCTAAGAATTTCTCAACAAACAAAAGCAAACGACCACATGACTTCACTAGTGAATTTCACCAACAAATTTATTAAATAATAAATGCTAATGTCTTAAAACTTTCAATAAATTGAAGAAATGGGAATACATTCCAATGCATTTTATGGGGCTACTGTTACCCAGATACCAAGCCCAGATAAAGATGACACAACAAAATTACAAACAAATATGCAAAAATCCTCAACAAAATGCCAGCAAACTAAATTCAGTAGCACATTAAAAGCATCAAACACCACGATCAATTGAGATTTATCTGTTATATACAAGAATGTTTCAAGAATGGAAATCAAACATATGATTGACTACATTAATAGAATAAAGGATAAAAAAGACGTAATAATCTAAATAAATGCAGAAGATGCATTTGACACAATTCACACATATTTTTATTAAAATTCACAAACTGTGATGACAAAAATTCCCCCCCTAAAAAAATCAGTGGTGGAAAGCTAACATCTAGGATCTACAAGGAACTCAAAGGTATAGAAAAGAAAAAAACAAACAACCCCATTATAAAGTGGGTAAAATATATGAAAAGACACTTCTCAAAAGAAGACCTATGAGCAGCCAACAGATACATGAAAAAATGCTCAGCCTCACTATTCATCAAAGAAATGTAAACTAAACCCACACTTAGATACCACCTAACTCCAGTAAGGATGGCCATCACCAATAACTCGAAAAACAACAGATGCTGAAGAGGAGGTAGGGAAAAAGGAGTGTTGGCAGGAGTGTAAATTAGCACAGTCTCTGTGGAAAACAGGCGATTCTTAAAAGATCTAAAAATTGACCTTCCATATGATCCCGCAATCCCCCTACTGGGAATATAGCCAGAGGAACTGAAATCACTTTATGAAAAAGATACCTGCATATGCAAGTTTGTTGCAGCATTATTCACAATAGCAAAAACATGGAACCAGCAATGCTGCCCATCGAAGAGAACTGGATAAAAAAATGTAGTACATATACACCATGAAATATTATGCAGTCATAAAGAAGGTCAACATTATGAACATTGCAGCAACTTGGAAGGACTTAGAGTCTATAATACTGAGTGATCTATCACAGAAACAAAGAACTGAGTACCACATTTACTCACTCATAAGTGGATCTTGAAAAGTTATCATGATACTATAAGAAGGGGATTGGCAGAATTGGGAAACTACCAGGGGAGGGGGAGAGGGCAGGATTGGCAGTAGTGGGAAAATACCAG
The DNA here is from genome assembly GCF_000164805.1 of Carlito syrichta. NCBI lineage: Eukaryota > Metazoa > Chordata > Mammalia > Primates > Tarsiidae > Carlito > Carlito syrichta. The sequence continues at coordinate 218,769 of NW_007246439.1, forward strand.
GGGAAGGAAGAGGCACATTTAATGAACAAGAGTACCTGCACAATGAACTTGTATACCTAATGCTGAATTGTTCCCCACATCTTAAAAAAAAAAAATTTTTTTTTGAGATTAAGAACTACACAATGATGTTGTCTCTCCAATTTATATTTATCATAGTGCTGGAAGTCCTACCTAGAGTAATTTGACAAGAGAAAATATAAAATACATGCATATTAGGAAAAAAGGAGGAGTGTCTCTGTTGATAATCACATGAGAGGTTATTATATATACGTGTGTGAGGGTGTACACACACACACACACACACACACACACGCATGCGTCTGGTTGGACAATTAAGTTTGAAAACTCATCTTAGAAAAATTGTTACATACCTACAGTCATTTTTGAAGTAATCCCCTTGGACTAGGCACCAATGCCAGTGTCTAGTCCACCTTCAAAGCAATTTTGGAATTCTTTTTCAGGATGGCTTTCAGAGCTGTTGTCGTAGTACTCTTGATGTCTTGAATATCTTCAAACGTCTTTCTTTCAATATTTTCTTTATCTTTGAGTAGCAAAAAAAAAAAAGTAATTGGCGTCCAGATCAGCAGAGTAAGAAGAATGTTGCAATACAGTCATTTGTACAGTGTTGCCAATGTAAGTGCACAGTGGAAAGTTTGCAAACTTATTTGTCAGATCTCAACAAATAATGAGGTCAGCTCTGAGGCATTCCAGACAAAGACCTCCAAATTGCCTTGATGGATGGACTAGACACTGTTATCAGTGCAAAACTTCCCAAGGGGAGTGCATTGAGGTGGTTGTGTGTGTGTGTGTGTGTGTGTGTGTGTGTGTGCGCGTGCGAATAGAATCCACCACAAAATCGTTAGAGTAAAAAAAATGAATTCAGTAAAATTGCAAGATACTTAATAAACATACAAAAGTCCAATGTGTTTTTTTATACACAATAAACAATATGAAAATGAAATTAGAACTAAAAAAGTGTAAAATACTTAGAAGTAAATTTAACTAAACTTATAGAATAATAACCACAAAATATTAAATAAAATGAGCATGATGCAAATGGAAAGACATCCTATTCATGGATTTGGAAGACAATATTATTAAAATGTCCATAATAGCAAGAGTATTCTTCATATTTAATGTAATAGCTAGCAAAAGCCAGAAAGCATTTTTTTACAGAAATAAATAAAATCATTCTACATAGAGAACAAATGAACAGGAATGTCAAGACAATCTTGGAAATAAAAGAACAAAAGCGGAGACATTACATATCCTGACTTAAACATGATTTAGAAATCTACAGGAAATAAAACCGTATGACCTGAACATGCATTCATATATACCGATGAGACAAAAATTAATCCATGCATATATGGTCAACTGATCATCAATAAGGATGTTAAGAATAAGGATGTTGAGGAAAAGACAGTCTTTTTAACAAACCATGTCAGAAAACTGCTTTTCCACATGCATAATAATAAAATTGTATCCTTTTCTAACTCTGTACATGAAAATCACCATGAAAGGATTATTCATTCTAAGAACTGAAAATCAACAATTCTTAAAAGAAAATCTTGGGGACTATTTCTTGAATTGTTTTGGCTGATTGCATGAATACATCATCACAATCCTGGGCAAAAAACCTTAAAAACAGAAAAACATCAAACTAAAAAGCATCTTCACGGTAAAAAAAACAAAAAACAAAAAATGTGGGAAGGGAGTAGGGAGTGAAATGTCAATGTGTGTAAAGTGGGACAAAACATTTGCAAAACATATACCTTATAAAGGGTGAATCTTTTCAGAACATATATTGCAGCTGGGCTCAGTGGCTCAGCCTGTAATTCCAGCACTTTTGGAACTTGAGGAGGGTGGATTGCCTGAGTCCATGGGTTCAAGACCAATCTGGGCAACTTGGAGATACCTCATCTCTAGAAAAAAAAAAATTAGCTGGGCTTAGTAACAGACGCATATATTTAACCTACTTGCAAGACTGAGACCTAAGGATTGCTGGAGCCAATCAGGTCGATGCTGGGGTGGTCATGAGCATGCTAATAGACTCCAGCCTGTGTGACAGAGTGAGACTCCAACTCAAAAAAAAAGTATGTATATATATTGCACACTCAGTAACAACTCAATGACATCCATAACAGGAAAACCTTCATAGCCTGATTAAAATTGAATGGAAGACTTTGATAGATATTTTTGCTAAGGATATAAATTGTGAACAGATATAGGAAAATAATATCAGAGCTTATAGAAAGACTTTCAAGTTAATCCAATCAGAACAACAAACAGAAAAATGAATCAAGAGAATGAGACACAGTATTCAAGTAACATAGAATAATGTAAAATGTCCAAATCTGAGGTTCATGTGTGTTCCTGAGGCAAAAGAGAAAGCTTGGATATAGAAAACCTTTTTCAGGAAAAAATTAGAAAACCCTCCTTGACTTTACCAGAGATTTAAAGATCCAGGTGCAGAAAATCCAAAGGAAGTTTCCTTGCAAATATTCATTGCAAAGAGGACTTCTTCAAGGCCTATAGCAGTAGTCATTAGATTATGCAAAGTCAATATGAAGGAAAGATTCTAAGACCATTGAGACAAAAGCATCAAATAACTTAAACAGGCAACTGATCAGACAAACAGCAGACTTCTCAGCAGAAATTTTACAAGTCAGAGGGCATTGGGGCCCTATTATCAGTCTCCCAAACAGATTAACTGTCAGCAAAAGATTTTGTATTTCCCAAAATGAAGCAGCATAGTTCATTGTAGGAAAGATGTGAAATCAATCTAAATGCCCATCAACTGATAAGATGATAATATGAATGTGATTCTCACACATGCACACAAACACACACACACACACACACACACACACACCATGGACTATTATTCAGTCATCCAAAAGGTTGAAATATCGTCTTTTGCAGCATTCTTGATGAAATTGGAGACCATAAATCCTAAATGAAGTAACACAGGATGGAAAACTAAATACTGCATGGTCTCAGTTATAAGTGGGAGCTAAGCAGAGAGTCTGCAAATACGTAAACAAATGGTATCATGGAAATTAGAGACTGAGTTGGAAGAGTGTGAAGAAAAGTAGAGTTGAAAAATCCCATACTGGGTACAATGTGTGCTTGTGGGGGTTATGGGTATATTAAAGTCCAGACTTAACCAGTAATCAATATAGCAGTGCAACCAAAAATAATGTGTACCACCTAAAGCTATTTTAATTTAATAAAAGGCATGGATTAAAAAAAAAAACCCACACAGAAACAATGAGTTATCACTTCACGTGTTAGAATGTCCATTATCAAAAAGATGAAAGACAAGTATTGGTTACAAAGTGGAGACATTGGAATTACTGCACAGAGTGAATGGGAATGTATTATTACAACCAACATGAAAAACATAATGCAGATTACTTAACAAATTAGCAAGGGAATTATCATATGATCCAATAATTTCAGTTTTGAGTATTTATTACAAAAATTTGAAATCAGGACCCTAAACACATAGAAGCATGGCCATGTTTATTAAAGCATGATTAACAATAGATAAGACGTGGAAACAATGTAAATGTCCATGAAAAGATAACGTGATAAAAACAACAAAAAAATAAGGTCATAACAAAGGCAATAATAAAACAACAACAACAAAAGCAAAAACAAAAAAATTCCTTCCCCAGAATATACAGTAAGGATCAACATGGCCAGGTTTAGTGGCTCAGCCTGTGATCCCAGCACTTTGGGAGGCCGATGTGAGTGGATTGCTTGAGCCTGAGGTGTTGCAGACCAGCCCAGGCAACTTGGCAAGAGCCCAGCTCCACAATAGAAAAAAAAATTAGCTGGACATAGTAGCGGTTGCCTTTAGTTCCGGCTATTTGGAAGGCTGAGATGGAAGGATCACCACATCCCAGCAAGTCAAAGTGGGGTAGCTGTGGGCGTGCCACTGCACTCCAGCTGGAAACGGAGTGAGATTCCAACTCAAAAAAATGAAAAAGGTATCAACATTATCAGTAATTACTTTAAAAATAAATAACCTCCATGCACCAAATAAAAGGGAGTTTATAAAACATAGTTTTCAAAACACAGAGTTTATTTTGAAAAGTTTATAAAGCAAAACAAAATGCTGCTCAACTACGTACTGTTTATAAGAAACTCTCCTGAAACATGACATAGGAAGCTAACAATAAAAGGACGAATTTAGAAATATTACGATAACATTTCTTAAAATGTAAGAAAGTAAGAGCAGTTATTTCAATATCAGATAAAGTGATCTCAATGCCATAAAATTTACTAAGCATATATCAGCAGAGTCCTATTTCATTCAAGAAATTGAATTCCCAATCTTAAAATTTCTGAAACATAAATCCCTAGGCCCAGATTACATATGAGACAATGTTACCAAACATTTTAAGAATGATTAGCACAAATTAGGCACAATGTATTCCAAGAAATCAAAAGTACAAAGATATCCCATCTAAAACGTGAAATCAGTGTCACAAACAAGGCAAAAATATTTTTAAAAAGAAAAAAGAAGGAAAGAATGAGGAGAAAGGGAAAAGGAAAATATAGAACAATATCTTTTGTGAAATTAGATGAGAATCTTCAGCAAATGGAGTCCATTAACTCCAAACATATATAAAAGAAAGTATATACTAAAACCAAGTGGCATCTATTTCAAGTAAGTAAGTCTGGATCAATTTTGAAAATTATTCATTTAAAATCACCATAATAACAGACTAAGAAAAAATTAATATCAATTAGGCAGAAAAAGCATTTGATGATATTCAACATTCATTCATCATACAGTTTCTAAGATGAATAGCAATAGAGGACGATCTCTATGTACAGAATCTCCATGAAGCCAACAGTTAATATATTTAAATGTGAATTAACTAAGGTTTTTCTTGGAAACTGAAAACAAGACAAGGATGTCCACTCTCACCAAGCTTATTGCATTTATTGAAGCACAACAATAGAGATACAGGAAGCAATCAAAAATTATAGAAATAAAAAATACAATATTTGAAAAAGCAATACTGGACTTACAATAAGAGGAACACTAGAAAGGAACTATAGAAAAAGTCTAGGAGGTTTTCTGCTGAAGTCATGAAAACAGAAGTTTAGTGCAGAAGTAAATTGGGGAAACAGTATCTCACATATTTGGCTAAGATGTAAACTGAGAGATTCAAGAAGCAAACCTCACACTGGATTAACCCAAATCTATATTTCAGTATTATATATTTAAAATCTGCTGAATGTTCAAGACAGAGAAGAAATATTGATGCCACTTTTCAACATAGCTTATATGAAAGAACAAGGATTTGAATAAATAGAGATTTCATGTCAGAAGCCATGAAGACAGAAGACAGTGCCACATCTTTAAAGCACAGATACGTGCTGCATAATGTCATTTTGGTCAACATCAGACTGCGTTTATGATTATTTATAGATTATAGTGGAGTGGAAAAGTTTCTATTGCTTAGTGACATTGTAGATGTTGTAAAGTTGTAGCACACACATTCCTCACATGTCTGTAGTGAAACCAATGTATGCAAAACTACCGCACTACCAGTCATATAAAAGTACAGGACATAAAATTATGTGTACTACATAATACTTGATCATAAATGACTGCTGATGGTTTATGTATTTACTATACTATACTTTGGGCAAATTTTTTAGAATATTCTCCTACTAATATATAAAAAAATTAACTGTAAAACAGCATTAGTGAGTCCTTTGAGAAATATTCCAGGAATAAGCATTGTTATCATAGAAAATGACAGCTCCATGCATGCTAAATGCCCCTAAAGAACTTAGTGGGACAAGAAACAAAGGAGGAAGGTAATGATACTGATGATCCTGACCCAGTGTAGGCCTAGGCTAATGTGTGCTTGTGTTTTAAACACAGAGTTAAAAAATAACAATTAAAAATAGTGAAAAGCTTATAGTATAGGTATTTAAGATTTAAAAAATACTTGTGTACAGCTGTACAATGTGTTTGTGGTTTAAGCTCAGTATTATCACAAGAGTTACAAAGTTAAAATATTTAAGTAAAAACTAGCAGTTAGGATTATTTATATTGAAGACAGCAAAATTTTTAATAATTTTAGTGTAGCCTAAGTGTATTGTTTATAGTCTACAGTGTTGTACAATAATACCCTAGGCCTTCATATTCATTCTTGACACTCGCACTGACTTGTCCAGAGCAACTTCCAGTTCTGATAGCTTCATTCATTGTAACTACCTTATTCAAATATACTAGTTTTAATCTTTGATAATGTATTTTTTCTTTACTTTTTATGTTAAAGTATGTCTATATATACAAATACTTAGCATTGTGTTATAATTGCCTACAGTGTTTGGAAAAAGTAATATGCTTTTCAAGTTTTTAGCCAGAACCAATAGGCTGTAGCTTAGAGCCTGGCAATGTAGTTGGCTCTATACTCTAGGTTTACGTAAAAGCACTCAATGAAGTTTGCACAATGGTGAAATCACCTAACAAGCATTTCTCAGAAGGTATCCTTATGGTTAAGCTTATTTAAATGAGAGTACTTGCAACTCTGTATTGTATACTCAACAAAAATATCTCTCAAGATTGATATTGAAATAGGCATTTTCCAATGTAAGAAATCTAGGGGAACTGGTTACCACAAAGGTGCTCTTAAAAGGAAGAAATGCCAAAGAAAATTTTTGAGGCTATAAGAAAACTATGCCAGAGAAAAATGTAGTATGTTAGTAAAGAAGGAAGAGCAATAGAAATGGAGAGTATCTTGACGAATACATATTGGATTGTTTTTCTTAAGTTTTAAAAAATATACATGGTTGGCAAAAGCAAAAATAATAAAGATGCCTTTGTGAGGGGAGATACTGTGTATGGGTGAAATATAGAAGACAACAATAACATAAAATTGAAGTAGGCTTTGAAGTTTAATATGAAAAGATAAAATAGTATTGCCTCCCAAAAGTCTGTGAAAAGATGCATGTATCTTTTATATCTATCTAGTTATAGATAGGTACAGAGATCTAGATATACATAGAGTATACATTTATATATCTATTTTGCAAGGGTCCAGCCCCACAGGGGTCATGAGATTTCCTGAAGGAGAGACGGGTAGGCGAAGGATGAAAATATTATACCCGGACACCTGCTTCTTGAACAGATGACAACTTAATGTTAGTTAACACAGAGCTTTTATACCATTCGGAAAGGGGCAAGACAAAGAAAATTCCTTCACATACATATCCTCTACAAGTTACCACCATCTAGTGGTCTTAGCAACAAACAAGCCAAGAACCCTGTAAACATTCTGACAATGAGTCTTATTCATAAGGCCAAAGATGATAGTTTTAGTCCAAAGTCCTGAATTATAGTCCTTGAACTGTCTCCAGAGAGTTTTCAAGTGTAAAGTTCTTCATGTAGTAGTAGTTTTCCTTCTGGGGCTTTATGGCCTTCAGAGCTTTGTAATTGCCTTTCTTGTCCAGGTGTCTTCATTACTTTTCTCTTATCCTGCAGTGCTTGTTTCTAAAGAGAACTCAAAAGAAGCTTTTAGTAATGTTTCCCAGGCCCCCAAGCTTGCTTTCTGTCTTTAGCTAAGTTATCATAAAAGTGTCTGATTAGTATATTATGAATTCAGTGAAAACCCACTTTATAAATGTTAACTTAGAGTTTTAACTATTGAATTAAGTAAAAACCTTAAAGATAATCTTTATCCTAAGTCAGTGAAAACAGTGTTATAAATCACCTACATAACTCCTATATAAGTGTTAGAACTTATAATGAATTCATAATGAACTTACTATAAACTTGTGCTTCTAAAAAACCTTATGTCCAAACACTAAACTACATAATTCTAAATCAGATAAGGAGTGAATATACTTATATCATTTATTACTTAAGCAATATCTAGTAACTTATAACCAAGTGAAAGAAAGCATTCTTGATGTGCTTCAGAGTTTAACCCTTGCATATGTTAGAAAAGGCCAAGTGGCATAGTGAGAAAATGGGAAAATGAACCATGACATTCTCAGGTTAGCTGTGAGTACTTTGCATAAATATGCCATCTTCTTCTTCCACGACTGCACAGAATTTCTTCAGCTATACCAACAGCAAAGACGGAAGACAGAAGGGCCTCAGCTGCCTGGACTCGCTTTGCGGCCAGGGGTCCTCAGCGCACCTGTACTTTGTCAATCAGGCGGGCCTCCGAGGCTGGCTCCCAACACTATCTCTGTATATATGCATGTATGATAGTTCACCCCTCAAAAGCCGTAATTATCTTCTGGGGATGAGGGCCCCTCATAATGTACATTCAGAATTTGCTCCTCTGAATCAAATGGTAAACCAAGACTTTTATCTAAAAATTTTGAGAGGCTTGTATCATACTTTGTGGAGATACATCCTAAGTAGTGGCAATCGGGTGACCATTTCTTCCACTATGACAACATACCAACACAAACTATGTTGATGCTCAGCAATTTTTTTAAAAAAGAGGAGTGACCACCCTGGTCCCTCACATTCACCCAATATCTGCCTGTGGGACTTTTTTTCTTTTTTTTCTTCCCTGCATTAGATAAGTTCTTAAAGGAAAATGTTATACTGGAAGAGATGAAACAAGTCAGGCAGAAGCAATGAAAGGCATAAAAATTGACTAGCTGAATAATTGTTTGAGGAGTTGAAAGCATCCTGATAGGTATATTGGATCAAATGGAGAGGCCTTTGAAGGTGACTGAAGTTTAAACATGTAAAAATAATTATTTATAAATATATTCCATTTATTTGGATCCCCTCATATATGTATTTATATTAATGTCCAGTGCAATCACTAAAATGTAACAGAAAGAATCATAGCAAAATTCTGGTGGAGAACTTAAAATGAACTACTAAAACACGTTCAAATAGTTTTTAAAAGGCAGTAAAGGAAGGAAAAAAAGAAAAAAAATTATTAAGGGCAAACAAATATAGCAGAACAATTGACCCAAATTCAAACATGTCAATAATTATATTCAATGTAGATAGCTTAAGCACATAAATTATTAAAAGACAGAATTTGTCAGTTTGAATTTTAAAAAATAACTAAATCTATTTTAACAAAAAGTACAATTTATATTTAATATGAAAATATTAAATTGTGGGAAATTATGTGCCATGCAAAGCTATCTTTTTCAGATCAAGCTGCTGTAACAAATACTATGAACTTGCTGGTGTATAAAAATCAGTTATATCTCATCATTCCAGAGGCTTGGAAGTACAATACCAAGTCTCTGCAGATTCTGTGTCTGGTAAAAGTCCATTTGTCACGGATGGCTACAACTTCATATGTTGTTTCCTTTCACCCATATCCACAGTTTCACATTGCATGCTTTTAGGTTTAAGTTGCATGCCATCCAGATTAACATGATAAACTTTTCTTGCAGAAACTTCAGTCATCCCTTTGTCCAGCATCTTCACCTTTTCTATGCTGTCCACACATTCATTACTTAGAAGCCATCTATTTTATTAGTTAGACCGTCATGCTATTGCAGTGGTTATGTCCACACAACCCTTATTTAATTTTGTACTTGTCCCAAAGTGAAAAAAGAGTGATGTGCCATGAAGTGCTTCCTTTAAGTGAAAAGATGAAAGTTCGCAACTTAGTAAGACAAAGAAAAAATTGTATTCTGAGGTTTCTGAGAACTAGGTTAAAAGTCAATCTTGTATCTCTGAAATTGCAATGCTGGGAAGAAAAATTTGTAGCTCAAGGTGCAAAAGGATATATAGGGACTATATGAGGTTTCAAGCATTTGCTGAGGGTCTTAGAATGTATTCTCTTTAGATAAAGGGGGACTACTTAGTGAAAGGGTGAACAAGGAAGTTCCTCAGATGTAAATAAATTATACCAGAAGGGAATGTAGCATGTTAGCAATGAAGTAAGAGCAATAGAAATGGTCAGTATTTGGGTAAATATATACTGGATTATTTTTCTACTCTGAACTATAAAAAAAATACATGAATGTAAAAAGCCAAAACTGTAACATTGTTTGTGTGTGAAGAGAGATTCTCTCCCTTGGATATCTTTTATAATCTTCCATTAAGGAAGGTGCTCAATGGCCCCACTCTGAATAGTATAACATCTGGAATTCATTCCAACATATGAATTTTGGGAGACACAAACATTCAGATCAAAGAATTCTGCCCTTGGTTCCACCAAAGTTCTGCCCTTCTCTAATATAAAATGCATACATTTTATGCCAATAACTCCCAAAGTCTTTACTTGTTTCTGCATTAACTTTACAGTTGAATTCCAAAGTCTCATCTAAATCAGAAATGAGACAGTACATCTAAAGATTCATCCAGAGAAAAAGTGTTCTTCAGCTGAGAAACTGTAAAATCAACCATGTTGTTGGCTTCTAAAATACAATGGTGGGACAGGAATTGTAAAGACATCCCATTCCCAAAAGGGAGTAACAGGAAAGAAAAAATAGTGGCAGATCCCGAGCAAATCCAAAAGTCTTCAAGAGCAATTCACAGGCTTGCCATTAATTGTTTCACTGTTCCTGGTGGAAATAGCAAAATTCTTTTCTGGCAACTCTGAAAAAAATCCCAATTGATTCTAGTTTGCCAGGCATTGAATTATGTGGCCACTTCTGAAACCAGACAAATATATCATACATCTTGAACCATAAGAGGTAAGCTGGAACATTTACCATCTTCATTTAAGACATAAAAACATTAAGAAAATTAAAGTGACCTTTGCGTAAACTTCATGGTTGACGTGGGTACTCAAACACAAGTTTTCATATTCTAACACCTATTTGTTGTTTGTTTGTTTGTTTTAAGGCACCCATGAAGAAAATCAAGAATACCTTATTTTGAATAGTTGAAAGAAAGCGTGGGAGTATGTCTTTTTCTGGATTTACCCAACTGCTGACATAATGGAATTATTGCCATTCGGAGTATGAGTAAGCTTTTGGTCAATCAATCATCATTATTTATTGTTTATGGAGAAAGTATTAAAGGCACACAGAAGAATCAAAAAATCAGTCCATGTATTCATTTAACAATATTAGGATATTTTAAAAATAAATTTCAACACATGTGTATATGAGAAATGCCAAAGAATTCACAGAGAGGAGAAAAAATAAAACAGACCGTTTTTAACAAAGCCTCCACTAACAACCACTGGGGAGAGCAGAACTTAACAGTAAATGGTGCTGGAAAGACTGGAGCACATGTATATTAAAACCAGACCATTACCTATCACACACACAAAAACCAACTCTAAATGGCTCAAAGACCTAAATGTAAAACCTTAAACTATAAGAACCTTAGAAAACACAGGAGCACCCTTATGGAAATTGAAACTGGCAACCAATTCCTGATCAAAACCTCAAGGGTCCATGCCATAAAAATAGACAAGTGGGACCTCATCAAACTGACAAGCATCTGCAAAGCAAAAGAAACCATCAAGAGAGTGGGGAGTAAGCCCATATACTGGAAAAAAATATTTGCCAACTGTATATCTGAAAAAGGCCTAACATCCAGGATCTATGAGGAATCCAAACATACGCAAAAGAAGAAAACAAGCAGCCCTATTAAAAAGTAGGCCAAAGTATAAATAGACACTTGTCAAAAGAAGACATATAAGCAGCCAACAGACACATGAAAAAAAAGCTCAGCCTCTCTAATTATCAAAGAAATGCAAATTAAAACTACACTGAAGTACCACCTAGCTCCAGTCAGGATGGCCAACATCAATAACTTGAAAAGCAGCAGATCCTGGAGAGGATGCAGGGAAAAGGGAACACTTCTACGCTGTTGGTGGAAATGTAAACTGATACAACTTCTGTGGAAAACAGTGTGGGATTTCCTAAAAGATCTAAAAATAAACCTCTCATAGGACCCAGTAATCTTCCTTTTGGGAATATATCTGTAGGAATTCAAATCATTCTACAAAAAAGATACCTGTGCATGCATGTTTACTGCAGCACTTTTCAAAATAGCAAAGACATAGAACCAACTATGCTACCCATCAAAAGTAGACTGGATTTTAAAAACGTGGTACATATACACAATGAACAAAATTATGAACTTTGCAGCAACTTGAATGGATTTAGAGTGTGATACTAAGTGATCTATCACAGAAACAAATAACAGAGTGTCACATGTTCTCACTCATAAGCAGACACTGAATAACTATCATAATAATATAAGAAAAGGTTTTGCAGTAGTGGGAAACAGCCAGGGGAGCACACTTCAGCAATATGGGCACCTGATCTCAAACCAGGTGATGTGGGTACCAAAGTGAGGCCCAAACTTATTCTGTTACATGACCATTAGTCTACCAAACCCTGAATGTATGCCATATCTTGAAAATAAAAATTAAAAAAACAATTCAGTAGAGTAGGGATACAACTGATATTTGGGGCAATTGTGAAAGGTTTCCTAGAAGCGGCAACAATGTATGAGTTTTATGAATGTGTAAAACTAATTTGAGATGAGTAACATTAGAATATATTCTAGGTGGTGGAAAAGGGATTATGTGATCAATGTTGGTAGAAACTAATGACCAAAGAAATATTCGGCAACAAGACTCTTCTGGGATTATTTCATGTGACATTGTACATTTTATTTCAACCCTCTTGTTAACATACATAATCTGTAAAATAAATATACTAGATCACATACATTTAATTTCCTTTCATGCAAATGATAATTTATGATAGCTTACTATGTGAAATTCACTGAATTCATCATTTTACACATATGAATGTGTTTAGTCTACACAATAATCCCGTAGTGCAGACCCCCATGATGTAGACCCTTGCAAGTTTAATGGTGACACTAATCAGCAATTTTTAACAAGTTGCATCTGGATATTATCTAAAAATGCCAGTGATAGGGCTCCATGCTACACAGAGTAAGGAGCTTAGCATTTGAAAAAGATTTTCAGTTGTTAAATTGGTGAGTTCCATTGTGAGAAGCCCTGATGCTCAAACACTATTGCCATCATTGCCACTATGATGATTGCCTTTTTATAGAAATCTAACCAAACAGCTAAAGTAGTTTGTTCAGTCAGCTAAAATGTAATAGAATAAGTTTTTATCAATAGATTTAGGCCAAGCACTTAGCCACTGTTCTAGCACTTTTGGTTTCTATAGGTCTATGAATCTACATGTTGATAGGGAGGGGATTTAGATGGAAAGTAAAGCATAGCAGGGTAGATGTAGGATTGCATTACAGTCTAAAGAAATTCATCTTAGAACAACGGATGCTTTCTAACTATTAAAAGTAGAAGACTATAGTAGAAAGCCCTATACTATTTAAGAAATTTTATAGCACATGGGCAATAAAAAGAGTAATTTGTATTAGAGGAGTATGAAAATATCTCAAAAATTCTTAGATGATTTTTCCTGAGTATGTGACAAGAATATTAACATTTTTTATGTCATTCTTAGAGAAGTTTAAGGAAAACTCAAATATATCTCTTCCCTAGACTTAATATTTGCTGAAATAATAAAAGTTTTTTGAAAAAAAATAGATTTCCATATGCCAATATCACATTTTTTTTTTTTTTTGAGTTGGAGTCTCACTCCATTGCCCGGGCTGGAGAACCGTGGCACACTCACGGTCACCCCAGCGTTGACCTGCTGGGCTCCAGTGATCCTTCTGCCTCAGTCTTCCAAGTAACTGGAACTATAGGCACGTGCTACCACGCCTGGATAATTTTTTTAAAAATTTATTGTAGGGATAAGGTCTCGCCAAGTTGCCCAGGCAGGTCTCGAACCCGCGGGCTCAGGCAATCAACTCACCTCGGCCTCCCAAAGTGCTGGGATTGCAGGCTGAGTCACCAAGCCCAGCCAATACCACATTTTTTATTCCAACACTTTCTCAATATCATAACTTCATTTATTGCCTAAATCTATTTCAAGATGACACCAAAAATCCACTAGTCATTGAATCAGTATATTTTGCTGCCTTTTATTTTTTACATAATGGCACAGCTAATTAAACTAGTTGTTTAAATTAGTTGTTGACTGAATCTTAATGCAAGGTCAAAATCTCAGAGGCAGCAATTTCTTCTTTGTCTCATATTAGCCTTAGTACTGAGATTAGATCAGTGAGGGTGTATTCCATGTAGAGTGGTTGACATGTGAACGTTTGGTTCTGCTTTCTTTTTTCTTGTAACATACCAGTGCTGAGTTAGCCTCTTCAAGCCTTTAAAAATTGGAATTTTTGTTTTGGAGATGCACAGAGGATTTAGTTGTCTGGCAACAATATTAGTATACTTTTAACAAGTTCATGTGTCTTATAGAATGCCAGTCAGCAAATTTTAACTATGTTTTATATATCCCTCTGTTTTTACATATTGAATCTGCACTTGTTTGTTTAAATCTTATTTCATATTTCTGATAATAACAGAAATTTGTGTCTTAAAACCAAGGTGTAATGAATCTATTTTTATGTTTATACCAATATGTTATCTCTTTTATATTTGTAATAGGAACAGAAACTTTCAAGAAGTTCTGCAACATACAGAATTCCTTTCAAAGACCGATTTGTTCTTTTGATAATGCAGTATTAATTTTCTTGTTTGAGTTCTTGAGCAATGGTTATCCATCCAAATTTAATTACTTGAAGCGTTCATAGAAATATCTAATCTTGGTCTGAAACTTCATAAGTTTATTTATACATAAATAGTTGGGGTCAACTTTTTAAAAGTTCTGCAAGTGATACCAATGTGGAACAAAGGCTGAGGACTACATTCAACACATAAATATAGAAACTTTTTGAAGTGTTCTGAAAAAATTGGGGTAGAGATCTGGAATAGTGATACCTCCTGCTTTATTTCTTTTGCTAAGTAAGGATTGCTTTGTCTATTCATTTTCATTTATGTTTCCGGGTGAATTTCTGTATTATCGTTTCCAGATCTGAGAAGAAGGATGTTGATAATTTAATGATATTGTGTTGAATCTATAGATTGCCTTTGGTAGGATGGGCATCTTAACAATTTTGATTCTTCATATCCATGAGCATGGAATATTTTTCCATTTGTTTGTGTCTTCTTGTATTTCTTTGAGCAGTGTTTTGTAGTTCTCACTATAAATGTCTTTCACCTCTCTGGTTAGGAAGATGCCAAGGTATTTCTTTTTCTTTTTTTTTGTGGCTGTTGTAAATGGGATTTTTTTGTTCTCTGCCTGCTTATTGTTGGTGTATAAGAATGCCACTGTCTTTTACACATTTATTTTGTACCCTGACACTTTGCCAAAGTTCTTTATAAGTGCTAGCAGTTTTTTGATAGATTCTCTTGGATTTTCGAGATATAGGATCAAATCACCAGCAAAGAAGGATATTTTAACTTCCTCTTTTCCTATTTGGATACCCCTGATTTCCTTCTCTTCTCTAATTGCTCTAGATAGGAATTCCAACACAATGTTGAATAAGAGGGGTAAGAGTGGGCAGCCTTGTCTTGTTATGATTTCAGGGAAAATATTTCCAGCTTCTGTCCATTTAGCAATATTCTAGCTGTTGGTTTATCATAGATGGCCCTTAATATTATAGGTATGATCCTTTGATACCTAGGTATTTGAGGGATTTTATTAAGAAGGGATGCTGGATTTTGTCAAAAGTTTCTTCTGCATCTAATGATATATTCATATGGTTCTTATTTTTGCATCTGTTGATGTATTTAATTACATTTATATTCTTGAGATTGTTGAACCAGCCCTGCATCCTGGGGATAAAGGCTACTTGGTCATGGTGGATGATTTTTGAGATGTGTTTTTGGATTCGATTTGCTAGAATCTTATTGAGGTTTTTTGCATCTATGTTCATAAGAGATATTGGCCTATAGTTCCCTTTTTTTGTTGTTGAATCTTTACCTGGTTTGGGTATCAGTGTGACGTTAGCTTCATAAAATGGTTTGGGGAGAATTCCATCTTTCTCAATTGCTTAGAATACTTTCAATAGGATTGACATAAACTCTTCTTTTTACTTTTGCCAGAATTCTGTTGGAAAGTCATCTAGTCAAGGGCTTTTTTTGTAGGTAGTTTTCTTATGACAGAGTTAATTTACTGCATTGCTGTGGGTCTATTTAGCATCTCAATGTCTTCTTGTTTCAACCTTAGGAGGTTGTATAATGTCAGAAAGCCCTCCATTTCATTTAGGTTATCAAGTTTGTTTCAGTGTAGCTGTGCATAGTAATCTCTGATAATCTTCTGTATTTCTTCAATGTCATTTGTGATTTGATCCTTTGTATTTCTGATTGTGTTTATTCAGGCTTTTTCTCTCTTTTGCTTGGTCATTCTGGCTAGCGGTCCATCAATCTTGTTAATTCTTTCAAAGAAGCAACTTTTTGCCTTGCTGATGTTTTCTATGGCATTTTTGTCTTCTATGTCTCGTATTTGGGTTCTTTGGTGATCTGGATTCTTCTGCTAAAGTTAGGGTTTTGGTGTTTTTGTCTGTCCAGCTCCCTTAGGTGAATTGTTAGACTGTTAACTTGTGATCTTTTCATTTCCTTGATGTGTGTTTGTAGAGATATAAATTCCCTTCTTAGAACTGTTTTCATGATATCCCAGAGGTTTTGGTAAGATATTACTTCATTTTTTCCCAAGAACCTTTTAATTTCTATTTTGACTTAAGTGCTGACCCCGTAGTTGTTCAGCATCATGTTATTTAGTGTCCATGTCTTTGTGGGCTTTGGGGAAGTTTTGCTGATGTTGATATTTATTTTTATTCCACTGTGATCCTAGAAGGTGCCTGGTAATATTTCAATCTTATTGAATTTGTTTATGCTTGATTTATGGCTGAGGATGTGATCAATCTTGGAGTACATTCCATGTTGTGGTGAGTAGAAATCATATTATGTAGTAATTGGGTGGAATATTAGGTAGGTATCTATTAAGTCCATTTGGTTGAGTGTTAAGTTGAGGATCGGATTACTTCCAAACTTAAAACTTTACTATAAGGATGTTGGGAGCTGGCCATGGAGGCCCACTGTGCGTTAGGGATCAGGAAGGGCCATTGACCCCGAGACCACTAGAATGTGTTTGGGAACTGTTCACCCCACTCCTTCCCTCTTTTTCCACTTTGCACTGCAACCAGGAAAGGCTCCTGCTGGCTCTAACAGAAGACTCTGAAACCAGAACGAACACAGCTAACTTGGAAGTCTATTTTTCCCATTTTCCACGGTTTGCAGTTTTTGCTTTTAAACAATTTGAACTTTGAGTCACACTGAGGAACCTTAGTGCAAGTCACAGGTTCTCTTGATGTCACTTTAGAAATTTTTAGATATAGGTTTTAGAAAACAGTTTATATAGATTAAAGAAAATTTAAGTAACCATTTTATTGTAGAAGTGTAGTTAGTTTAGTTTGATTCAGGGGGGCCAGTGAAGTTTGAATTAGGTCAGCTGGTGTTAGGAGAGTGTAACCATAGCAGCAACTGCTTTAATAGAAATGAGTTTGAATTAGTACAGAATAGTAGAAGTTAATAATTCATTATGGTGGTTTCGGGTTTAGACATCGAGTGATGTTAATTCAAGATGATATAGCTGTAATACAATAAAGGGCACATAAGAATCTGGTTTGGGGAGCATTAAGCAAGCATAAGAAACAAAAAGACAATTTGTGGTTGCTCTTCCTCATGTTCTTCCTCATGTATGAAAAAACATTTGCTTGAGAGTGGGGGGTGTCCTTTGTGCACCTGGATCTGTTCATGTGAAAGGCACATGCTACCTTTTGTGTCCTGTGATGAGGACTTTGCAAAGTTTGGGGATAAAAGCCCTGGGATAACACTCAATAAATGGCTTCTGCTCTACCTTGAATAGGAGCCCACTTTCTTTCTCCCCCCCTTTCTTTCTCCCCTCTAGTCACCGATGCCATCTCACCTCCAGGAATCTCTGGCCCTGCTGGAGATGGACTCCAGCATAAGACTATAATAATCAAAACGGCCTGATATTTGTACAAGAATAGGCATGTGGACCAATGCAACAGAAAAGAGATTCCAGAAGCAAAGTCTCAATTTCTCAACTAACTCATCTTTGTCAAAGCCTCCAACAGCAATCACTGGTGAGAGAAGAAAACCTACTCAATAAATGCTAATGGGAAAACTGACTGAACACATTCAGACGACTGAAAAAAGACCCCTACTTGTCACCATACACAAAAATTAACTCTAAATTGATCAAAGACTTCAACAGAAAACCTCAAACTGAAAGAATCTCAAAAATGCAGGAGACACCCTTATGGTAATTGTAACTGGCAACTAATTTCTGATCAAAACCCCAAGTACCCCTACCATAACAGATTAAGGTAGACAAGTGGGACCTCATCAAACTGTCAAACTTCTGCAAAGCCAAAGAATCTATCAAGAGAGTGAGGAGACAGCCTACTGAATGGGAAAAATATATTTGCCAACTGTATATCTGAAAAGGCCTAACATCTAGGATCTACAAGGAACTCAAATGCACCAAAAGGGGAAAAAAAACAAACAACACTATTAAAAGGGTGGGCAAAAGGCATGAATAGATAATTCTCAAAAGAAGATACATGGGCAGCCAATAGACACACGAAAAAGTGCTCAGCCTCGTTAATCACCAGAGAAATGCAAATCAAAACCACACTGAGATACCATCTAACTCCAGTAAAAATGGCCATCATTAATAAAACAAACAACAACAAATGCTGGTGAGGATGTGGAGGAAAAGGACTGCTTTAACACTGCTGGTGGAAATGCTAACTAGTGCAACCTCTTTGGAAGACAGTTGGTGATTTCTGAAAGAACTAGAAATTGACCTTCCATATGACCCAGCAATTTCCCTATTGGGAATATACCCAGAGGAACTAATTCATTCTACAAAAAGATATCTGCACGCACATGTTTGTTGCAGCTCTATTCACAATAGCAATAACATGGAACCAATCATGTTGCTCATCAAAAATGGAGTGGATAAAAATAATGTGGTACATATACACAATGGAATGTTATGCAGCCATAAAGAAGGACAAACACAGGGACTTTGCAGCAACTTGGTTGGATTTAGAGTCTATCATAATCAGTGATGTATCATAGGAACAAAGAACAGAGTACCATATGTTCTCGCAAGGCTCAAATGTGCTAAATTGTATTTTCTTTTGTTCTAAATACCATACACTTATTTTCATCCAAATATAATTCTCATTATATGTCAGTTAAATTAATTCCCTTGGTCCAGTCAATTAATACTCTGCCAGTTAATACTTTTTAGTATAGATTTTAAGAGTGATAGAAGGCTGGCACAGTGGCTCACACTTATAATCCCAGTAGTTTGGGAGGTGAAAAGGTTGCCTGAGTTCACAGGATCGAGATGAGCCTGGGAAACTTGGCAAGACCTCATCTCTACAATTAAAAAAAAATATTAGCTGGGTGTGGTGGCACATGCCTATAGTTCCAGCCACTTGGAAGGCTGAGACAGAAAGAGTGCCTGAGCTCAGCAGGTCGAGGCTCAATGGCCGTAAGTGTGCCAATGCACTCCAGCCTGGGTGACAGATGGAGACTCCAACTCAAAAAGAAAAAAAAAAAAAAGTGATAGAAGTGATGGGGCACGGTGGTTCATGCCTATAAACCCAGGATTTGGGAGGCTAAGGTGAAAGGATTACCTGACCCTACGGGTTAGAGACCAGCCTGGGAAACTTGGCAAGATCTCATCTCTACAAATAATCAGGAAAAACTAGCCAGGTGTGGTGGTGTCTGCCTGTAGTTCTAGCTAATTGGAAGGCTGAGGCAGGAGGATCGCTTGAGCCCAGCAGGTCGAGGATGCTGTGACTGTGAGCATGCCATTAATGCAATTCAGCCTGGATGGCAGAGTGAGACTCCAACTTAAAAAAAAAAAAGTGATAGTAAAGGAGGTATTTATATATTAAGTTATAAATACCTAAATAGCTTTATAGTTTTAGTTGTATAAGATTGGTAATCTTTATATCAATACATTAAGATTCAAATCAACTGATACATTCATTTATAATATCAGTATTTTAAAGATACTACTTTATTTGGTTTTGAATCTGTCTTTCTCTTAATTTAAATGTTCCTACAGTCAGCCTTTCTTTCCCTGAAATGTTTATCATTTATTTCTTAAAGGAGTCTTTCCATAATACCAGGGCCGTCGAATTACCATTGGAATGATGCCCGGCCATATTATTTCAAGATTCCTTCTTTTTGAAGTGGAGTGCATTACTATCACATTTTTCATAGCTTATTTTTTTCTCCCTTTGCTAGGGATTCAGGGACTCTGTGCTACTTACCTGTTATATATATATATTATAACCACTTCATTGTACAAAATGAAATAACAGTCTTGACAGAATATACATTTTCTAGAGGTTCTCTTTGTCTGCTAGTGGATCTGAATTGATGGAAAATATAAAAATGGCTTTGACCTTGAGTTCTTTTTTATCTGGGCCTGGAGTTTCTGACCTCTGGAAAATATTTAACATACACTGTTCACATAATAGTAAAGTAGAAATAAAATTCCATTTTACTCATTAAAACTATTCCAGAGCAGTACTCTAAAATGTTGCTATCTCTGAGGCCCTTCAAAACAAATTGGCCACCGGAAGTTCTTGTGAAAACATTGCGGTGATTAGTAATATATAGCTTTGCTTCCCTGACCACAAATTATTAGAAGAGGAAATTATACTCTTTGAAATTGTAACTTTGTAGAGAACAGACTGCTGAAAGGCAGTGATTTGGAACATGTGCTAAGTGACTTAAGAGAATGGACATTAGGCATACTCATAATCCCACTCACTAGATATATGACTTGGCATCTTCATTTAATGCCTATAAGCATCAATTTTCCTATTAATAAATAAAAGATACTAGTTATACTTATTTTATATAGTTGTTACTAGAATTAAATAATATGATCTAAAGTCAGCTAGATCCTTGTAAGAATTTATTGTTAGTGATCATTATTATTATCTCTTAGGGAACTCTGAACAACATATTGAGCCAATCTTATTGTTCATCAGAAAAATCACATAGTATGAGAAAGAAGGAAAGAGCAATATGAAATTGATGCAGACAGGATGAAATTCAACACAGCAGAGTCACTATAAAGGAAGAATGTCAACAGAGCTACTGCAACAGCAAGTGTAGCACAGGACAATATCCTCATTATCCATTGTGTTTGACCATTGAAATTGTATTGTCTGCTTTTGTGCTCCGGTGAATTCTCATGGCTGAAGGCATTTGTGTGTACTTGGACTTATATTCTTAGAGCCATACTTGAGTATTATATAATATTTTGCTTTACAGAATGATGTCATTTTCATCAGAACTTTTAATTTGTATCTAGCATACAGGAACACAACTGGTTATTTAATGTCGTTTTTATATGCATGGCACTTTTTGTATGTAATTCCATTAGTTCAATATATTTATAGAATTTTCATGGAAACATTCATATGTTATCTATGAATATTCATTGTTTTTCCCAATCTGGGATTTATTTATCTATTTGTTGTGCTGAACTGGCTAGAGGATTCAATTTAATGTTGAAGAGGAGGAGTGACCATGGAAACCCTTAATGCACTCTTGAATTTTAAGCAGTTTTTCCTACAAGTTCATTGTTAATTTTAATTTCCATATTTAATTTGTAAACTTACATCGCACTTCAAGGAATTTTCTTCATTATTTTCCTTAGTGCTTTAAATCTTGAGAGAGTACTATACTTGAACACGTGATTTTTCTGTATCTGGGGCTATGACATTCTTCAGTAATTTCTCCGTGTCATAATGCATTATTGGTTTCAGTACTGTAGGAATGTCATTTCTGTGTGTTTTTTTTTTTTTTTTTTTGGCTTACATACTTTTTGATGAGAAGTCTGTTGTCATTATTATCTTTGTTCAAATGTTAAATGATCATTGCATTCAGAAATGAATCCATCTTAGATATTACTATAATTCTTTTTAACATATTTTTGGATTCAATGTGATATATATTTTATTAGAAACTTAGCTTCTATATTCTATATGTGTAGATTTCAATTTCCCTGTTTATTCTACCTTATTTCTTTAAAAGAAATTATTATATCTTTATTTTTCATGGATAATCTGAATCTTCTTTTTTGTTTTTAAACATAAATCACCCTTCATGAAATGGCCAAACACGTGGAAAGTGATTCTTCTTAATTACTGATTATGTCAAACATTTTTATTTTTCTATGTTTAACTTCAACCCATATCTCTTCTTTAGTAAACTGTCTATATAACTCTTTGCCTACTTTTTATTACATTTTTAAAAATTATTGAGTGTGTGTTTACATGTAAAAAATTCCAGTTCTTTTTTGTGTGTGTTTTCTTAAAGTGTAGTTTTGGAAGTCAAATTTTTTTTAGTTCTGATGAAATCATATGTATCAATTTTCAGATTTTTTTATTTCTTTAAACCATCAGACTCTGCGATTCCTGGGTTTCCGATGTATTTCTATAAAAAATTGTAAAACTTTAGGATGTAAAGTTGGGTCTCTAATGCAATTTTGGGGGCTGTATATGACTCAAAATAGTGGTTAGGATACTTTTTTCATAAGATGTTCTATGTTTTGAACACCACATGTTGAAGAGACCAAAATCTCCTTAGAGAATAAAAGTTGGGTTAAATCTGCACTCTTATTTTCTCTACATTTCCCATCTTTCTCTTTTAATTTAACACACTCTTTTTTCCTAGTTTATTAAGCTGGAATCTTGGTTTATATACACCTTTTAAACATATACTTTTAAGTTTAAAATCATGAATTTTCTCCCATGGATTGTGTATTTTGTTTCTATTCGTTAAATCCCAAATAATTCTTGAGTGTTCTTGTGATTTTTTTTGACGTGTGGTTTACTGAGAAACATTTAATTTTAAATACTTGAAACTTTTTAATATACTTTTTTATTGTTGATCTTTGCTTTAAATTCATAGTAGTCAGTGAATACACCTGGTATTATTTGAATACATTAAAATTACATTTCTTTTATGGCCTAATGTAAGATCTTTCCTGACAAATGTTTCCTGTACACTTTAAATTGGGTATGCTCTGCTGTTGGGAATGCAAACTAGTGCAACCTCTTTGGAAGACAATGTGGTGATTTCTGAAAGAACTAGAAATTGACCTTCCATATGACCCAGCAACTCCCCTATTGGAAATATACCCAGAAGAACTCAACTCATTCTACCAAAAAGAAACCTGCACATGAATGTTTGTTGCAGGTCTATGCGCAATAGCAAAAACATGGAAACAATCATGCTGTCCTTTGGAGCTGGACTGGATAAAAAATTGTGGTACATATACACAATGGAATACTATGCAGCCATAAAGGACAAACGTATGGACTTTGCAACTACTTGGTTGGATTTAGAGTCTATCCTACTAGGTGATGTATCACAGAAACAAAGAACAGAGTACCATATGTTCTCACTCATAAGTGGATCTTGGACAATGATCATAATACTATAAGAAAGGAAGTGGCAGCATTGTGAAACTGCCAGGGAAGGAGGGTGGGATTGGAAATTGAAGGAAAATACCAGGGGAGGGAGGAGCACACCTTATCAACAAGGATAGCTGCATAATGAACACTAGCATACATAATCCTGAATTGTATACCACGTCCAAAATTTTTAAAAAGTTTGTATGCTATTGTTGAACAGGATATTATCTAAATGATATCAACTTTATTGATAGTGTTTTTCAAGCCTTCTATGTAATTACTACATTGTTGCCCACCTTTTACTGTCAATTACAGAGAAAGGAGTGATAAACATCCTCGGTAATTGTGGGTTTCTAATTCTCACTTCATGTCTATCAGTTATTCAGGTATTGTTTTTATGTATTTTCATGATCTGTAGTTATGTGCAGACACTATTAGCATTGGTCATCATTTTGAGAAACTGACCCCTTTACCGTTACATACATTTTTCATTATCCTTGATAGTTATTATTTTTCTGAAGTATGTTTTCCTTCCTTCTTCCTTCCTTTCCTTCCTTCCCTCTTTTCTTTCTTTTTTTTTTTTTTTTTTTGAGAACTAGTTTCACTCTGTTGCAAAGACTGGAGTACAGTGGCATGATCATGGCTCCCACACCGTCAAATTCCTGGTCTCAGCAATCTTCGGGCCTCAACATCCTGAGTAGTTGATGTTATAGGCACCCATGAACAAGCTCAGCTAATTTTTCCTTTTTTTGTAGAAATGATGTCTCACTTTTTTGCCTAGGCTGGTCTTGAACTCCTTGTCTCCAGCAATGCACTCATCTTGGCCTACCAAAGTGCTGGGATTATAGATGACAACCACTGTTACTGGCACCATTACTTTTAATACCAAAGTGCTCGGATTAGAGGTTCAAGCCACAGTGCCCAGAAATATTAATTTCAATTTCCTCTCTTTCATCTATTGGGTATTGTTGTTTCTGCCCTTTTGGGTATACTGAGAATTCAAAGGATGACTGGGACAGGAAAGAAAGAAAGAAAGAAAGAAATGATGATAGAAGATGAAAGAAAGAAAGAAAAAGAAAGAAAGAAAGAAAGAAAGGAAGGAAGGAAGGAAGGAAAGAAGGAAAGAAAGAAAGAAAGAAAGAAAGAAAGAAAGAAAAAGAGATGATAGATAAAATAACATATGATGTGTAAATAATAAAGAGGCACATAGGCCAGAGCACCATTCTGGATTCACACGACCTGGGTTCAAAGACTGGCTGGGCCCCTACTACACGGATCACCTGAGGAACGTCTAAAACTTAACTAATGTTATACAATCTGTGAAAAGAAATGAGGAGACCCTGCCTACTGGGAAGGGATGACATAGGGTGCAGCCTTCAGTCAGGTCTCACAACCGGGTTACCTCTTCGGAAACCTTCGCAGCTGGGCTCCTGAACCCCAACAAGGGCGGTCAAGGAGATGGGAGAGGTCAGGAGAAGCAGGCAGGACCTGGCTTGCTCCTGGGCTGAGCTTGAGCAAGCCTTACCCCTGTGACCAGGAAGACAGAGCCATCGACACTCAGCCACTGAGTTCCCAAGCCCAAAAGTCTCCACCGATTCCCACAGAGTAGTTCACCTGTAAGCAGCCCCAGGAAGTCTCCCCGCACTAGAACATCCACCTGCGCAGCGGTTGGTGGAGCCTCACGCCGGGCCATTGTCGCCTCTCCTCGTGCTCCGTGGGTCCACGCGCCCTCTTGACACGCCCCTTCTCTGTCACGAACCCCACTGAGACACCACAGGCGCGGGCCCGGCGCGCCAATGTGTGCTTGGCTGAGAGAGGAGTTAGTCGCTGGGAGACTCGCCTCCGTGACTTGCTCTTTTCTGGCGATCGCAGGCCGCACAGCCCGCTCGCAATGGGCAATTTACTCACTTTCTTACCCGCAATATTGGTTTTCTGGCCCCGCCGGCGACGCCAGGGACGCCGAATCCCGATGGTCCCCGCCTTCCGCCAGGCTCCTCTGCCTGGCTAGGGCCAGCCCGCTGCTATTGAGCCTTCCCCTCTCCCTGTTCCTGCCCACAGGCTGCTGAAGCCCCTTCTGGGTCGTGAGCCTCCATCCCCTAGACTCTACATCGCCCCGAAGGAGCGGTGTCCTCTCCCGCAGGCCACGGGCTCCTCTCTGGGGTCCCCCCCGCCGGAATCCTGGAGTCCAGTTCTGGAGAAGAAATCCACGCTGTTGGCGGGGAAGTCGCTGAAGTATGGACCCTTGACCTCTCCCAGGATCGCTCCTTTCAGCCGTAAGTAAACCCTCCTGCCTTTCCCACCTGAGCAGGTCGTCAGTCCTATGGAACTGATACCATCCAGGCTCCCAAGGAGATCAAGGGGAGGGTCCAAGGAGACCCGAAAAGGTGATGCAAGAGGACGATCAGGTTGAGGCCAAAGAGCAGGGGTCAAGAAAGAGACCCACCCCAGCAAGCAGGAAGTGTCACTGACGTCTAGGTCCCTAGAGGCCTGGGGAGAACTCACTTCCTTGGGGGTCTGTCCTGGGCTTCTGGAGGGAAATCTCCCTTGCTCAAACTCAAGAAACTTGAGTGAGAAGACTAAGGTGAGTCCCCTGTGCGAAGAACATACCAGTCGCAGCACACACAACCCTGCTTGGCATGTCCCACCTTTTGGGACAGATCCATCCATATTCCCAGCCTTAGCCCCAAGCTTCTCTTTGTTGCTGGACAAGTCATTGAAAGGAAATGCTGGGGTGTCCAGCTTTCCAGGCTTGCTAATGTTGCTGACACTGTATGAAGGGGATGCAGGGCAAGGAGCCACCCCACACTGCACCAAGTAGCTCTTCAATAGGAGCTGGCAGTCATAGGCCCTGTCAAAGACCATCATCTATTCCATTGCCACGACTGACATCACATGCACTGAAGATGTTGTGGAATAAGAGTGAGCTGCCTCCACATACTGAATGTCCACTCCTGATAACTAGAATAATTTGGGTTCTCTGTGGAAATACATTGGGTCTAAAAGAAATAGCAAAATCTTACAGCATAAGACAGAAGGAAACACAAACCGTGGCAAATTGTACCACCACCCAGGCTGTCCTTGTTTTCTCCTCATCTACTGGGAAGACCTCAGCCTCCCTGCCTCTGGTCAATTACACTTTTCAGGTCCCAGCTCTTCTTACCACCACTGTTTAGGCCGACTTGGCTGCCAGCTCTCCTACCCTGCCTGACTCTCTGCCTCCTATCCCCAAGCCCTGATACTTCAGGTCTTATTTAAGCAGGGAAGTTCTGGACATCCATTTGTGTAGATCCCTATCCTTCTTTCTTCTTTCTCTTCCCTCATCCAGTCCATGCTACCATGACCCCTGTTGCCCCTGGCAAGCCTATCATTTTACAGGAGTCATTTCTTCATATCAGCTAATACATCTGCTCACTTGACCTCACAGTCCACTTCAGACCTTGGGATCATTTACACTGACAATACTCTTCTTTCTAAGGCTGTGTCTTTCAGACCCACCCCAGCTTCTGGGTGAGTGGATTCCCGTTTTCCCCAATTCAAAATTGCGTGCACTGCAGTGGCACTCTGAGAAGTCAACACAATGAGAAGTCATTCACCGACCTACCTCATCTTCTCCAGTCCCACTCCAGCTTTTAACCATCCTTTATGTTGGAAAATAATGTATTAACCTAAATTAAGAACACCCCATGGGCCACAGCAGGATCCCCATCTCCCCCGTTTTTAAAAGACTTCTGATCACTGTTCCTCTAGTGACCTCCACTCTAGTGGGCAGCATATCTGAAACAGTATCTAGGCTAAACTTTGACTCCAGTGCTGTCGATACCAAGGCTGTCAGGTTCCAGTCTCCCCCTGTCTCCAGGAATGGTCCACCATTGACACAGCGAACCTGAGACTCATTGATAAACATAGGAAGTGCAATAAATAACAACTCTGTGGATTTGTTCAGTTACTTTTGAGTAAAAACACCAGTGAATCACCTAGGCAGGTAGATTCTTGTGACTTTGGTGTATCCAGAACTGTTGGTAATATCCTTGCATTCAGAGACTACTTGGCAAAGCAACTTTGCCTGTGCTAAAGAATGAAAAGTAGCCACTGGGTCACCCTGGCATCTGCTAAGAGCTTCAGAGGCACATTCCATGGACAATGACTATTATGGATCTCATTAAACAATGAGAAAACCTCTCCACATAAAGTTTCCTAAAAAAATAATTGGTCCATGAGAAACTTTAAGGTAAACTTAACCCGCTCTTATTACATAAGAAAGAGGCCCCCAAAACCAAATGCTCTGTGTGCACATGTGTATGAGTGTGTGTGTGTTTGTGTGTATGTGAGAGACAGAGAGACCATGAAGTAGATCAGTTTATTTTCAAGACACTTTATATTTACCATGCAGAGTACAGGGGACCTGCAAGTACCATTAACCAAGCCTACCATTTTTAACATAAATGACACAAGTTCTGGGTCAGGTGTGCCTAGTCCTGAGATAGGGAAAATGGTCACTGCTATTTGCAGGTGTTCTTTTTCCCTTTGAAGATTTGATTCAATGGTCCCTTTTCTTTCCCGGATGCCATGTATTAAAAAAAACACTGGTTCTTGTTAATCTACCTCTGCTCACATGTCTTTGTTTTTTAAATTAATTGTGGGGGAAGAACTGACATGTGTGAGGACTTACGTGTTTTGTACCATACTTCCGTCAAAATATTCTGAGTCCCAGGGACTAGGATGTGGAAGAAGCTACCTTTATTATGTCACATGTGGAGCCCTCAAGTCTCTGTGTGAAATCAGAATGTCAAAGATGACAGCCTACAGTAAACCAAAATTAAAATCATGAATCCCCCAACCAACAGAATAGACTACCCCTTTGGCTAAGGGGATCTCAGAGAAACCTGAAACTCTAAATTCCAGGTCACCACAAAAGAGGGGTTAGACAAACATTGCTTTGTTTCCCTCCCTTTTTATAGGTTAGCCTCAACTGTTGGCATTAACATTAAAATAGAGATCATAAGAGAGAATAAAGATACTTTCTGTAGCAATAAATATCAAATTTTAATCTGACTCTGGTATCCAATTACATGCTCTCTGAGGGCTGCGCCCCATGACGGCTATGGCTCTCCCAAAAACTGTTATTTTTGTTTAAGTACTTCTTTCTACTAACTTCTTACATTATATAAAAACAGATAACAGACTGTGACCAAGTGTTAGATATCTCATAATGCTAGGTTATGTAATATTCAGTATTAAGTTTATTGACAGAAAAGTCATCAACACGCACAGTAAGAGACCTGGACCTTGATTCCTTCCACAGACACATTTATTTTGCAACAATTCATAGACAAATTATCTTGAAAAAAATCCAAAAGGCCATTTTGCAAAGATTGGAGCAGAAATAAACTAAAGAATAAAGGAATGTAAAAATCAACAAAAACAAAGGTTTGGTTCATAGAAAAGATGATCACAAACAACACACCCAGGAGAAAAAAATGCATGTAGACACAAAAATATAGAATAAAAAATTAAAGAGAAGACATTACCATAAATGTTACAGAAAATTTTTTAAATTATGAGAAAGTGATATAAATAGTTATACCAAAACCAACCTGGACAACCTAGGAGAAATGGGAAAAATCTAAGAAACATACAACCTGAAAAGATTAAATCATGAAAAAATAGAAAGTCTTAACAGACTTATACTAGGAGGGAGATTGAATCAGTAATCAAAAACCTGTCAGTAAAAAAAGCTAAATATTTTCTCAACAAACAAAAGCAAAGGACCAAGTGGCTTCACTAGTGAATTTCAACAAACAAATTTATTAAAGAATAAATGTCAATGTTTTAAAACTTTCATCAAATTGAAGAAATGGGAATACATCCCAATGCATTTTATGGGACTACCATTACCCAGATACCAAGTCCAGATAGAGATGACACAACCAAATTACAGACAAATATTCCAAACCCCTCAACCAGATACTAACAAACTAAGTCCAGTAGCACATTAAAAGTATCAAACACCATGATCAATTGAGATTTATCTCCTATATACAATGTTTCAACTATGGAATTCAAATCTATGACTGACTACATTAATAGAATAAAGGGTAAAAATGACATAATGATCTAATAATTGCAGAAGAAACATTTGACACAATTCATACATATTTTTAAAAAATTCACCCACTTTGATGGTAAAAAGGTTCTCCCCTAATAAAATCAGTAGTGAAAAGCTAACATCTAGGATCTATAAGGAACTTAAATGTACCAAAATGAAAAAAAAACAAACAACCCCATTATAAAGTGGGTAAAATATATGAATAGACACTTCTCAAAAAAGATATACGAGCAACCAACAGACACATGAAAAAATGCTCGGCCTCACTATTCATCAAAGAAATGCAAATTTAAACCACACTGAGATACTAACTAACTCCAGTAAGGATGGGCATCACCAGTAACTCAAAAAGCAACAGATGCTGGAGAGGATGTAGGGAAAAGGGAATGTTGGTGGGAGTGTAAATTGGCACAGTCTCTGTGGAAAACCGTCGATTCTTAAAAGATCTAAATTTGACTTTCCATATGATCCTGCAATCCCCCTACTGGTAATATAGCCAGAACAGCTCAAATCACTCAATGAAAAAGATACCTGCATATCCATGTTTATTGCAGCATTATTCACAAAAGCAAAAACATGGAACCAACTATGCTGCCCATCCAAAGAAAACTGGATAAAAAAATGTAGTACATATACACCATTGGATATTATGCAGCCATAAAGAAGGATAACATTATGAACATTCCAGCAACTTGGAAGGACTTAGAGTCCATAATACTGAGTGATCTATCACAAAAACAAAGAACTGAGTACCAGTTGTTCTCACTCATAAGTGGACCTTGAAAAGTTATCATAATACTATAAGAAGGGGATTGGCAGTATTTGGAAACTCCCAGGGGATGTGGAGAGTGCAGGATTGACAGTAGTGGGAAACTGTAAGGGGAGAAAGGTGCACATCTATTCTACAAGGGTACCTGCATAATGAACTTTTGTGTATCTAACCCTAAATTGTTTCCCACATCTTTAAAAAAAATCTTTTTTTAACGATTAAGAACTAGACAATCATGCTGTCACAACAATTTATATTTATCATAGTGCTGGAGTCCTACCCAGAGCAATTTGACAAGAGAAAAATATAAAATAGATGCATATTAGAAAAAAAAGAGTGTTGACAATGACGAGGATATATGTATGTGTGTGTATGTGTACACACACACACACATGTCTGGTTTGACAGTTAAGTTTGCAAAGTCATCTTAGAGAAAGTGTTACATGGCTACAGTCATTTTTGAAATAATCCCCTTGGGCAGCCATGCACCAATGCCAGTGCCTAGTCTACCCTTCAAAGCAATTTTGGAACTCTTTTTCAGGAATGGCTAATCAAAGTTGTTGTGGTAGTACTCTTGATGTCTTGAATGTCTTCAAATGTCTTCCTTTCAATATTTTCTTTATCTTTGAGTAGAAAAAAAAGTAACTGGGGTCCAGATCAGCAGAGTAAGATGAGTGAGGCGATACAGTCATGTGTACAGTGCTGCCAATGTAAGGGTACAGTGGAGAGTTTGCAAACGTATTTGTCAGATCTCAACAAATAATGAGGTCAGCTCTGATGGCCATTTCAGAAAAAGACTTCCAAAATTGCTTTGATGGATGGACTAGACAGTGGCATCAGTGCATAGCTTCCCAAGGGGAGTACATTGAAGGTCAGTGTGTGTGTGTGTGTGTGTGTGTGTGTGTGTGTGTGTGTGTGTATGCTAATAGATTCCATCTCAAAATCGTTAGAATGAAAAAAAGGAATTCAGGAAAATTGCAAGATACTTAATAAACATACAAAAATCAGGTGTATTTTTTTTACACAATGAACAATATGAAAATGAAATTAGTAAAAATTTTATTAGTAGCACTAAAAAAGTGTAAAATACTTAGAAGTGAACTTAACTAAACTTATACAATAAAAACCACAGAATATTGAAGAGAATGAGAATGACACAAATCGAAAGACATCCTATTCATGGTTTTGGAAGACTTAATATTATTAAAATGTCCATAATTGCCAGAGTCATCTTCAAATTTAATGTAATAGCTAGCAAAAGCCAGAAGGCATTTTTTTTTACAGAAATGAATAAAATAATTCTACATAGAGAAAAAATGAACATGATGTCAAGACAATCTTGAAAAAAAAAGAACAAAGGTGGAGACAACACATATCCTGATTTAAACATATATTAGAAATCTACAGTAAATAAAATAGTATGACATGAACATACAGACATTCATATATACCAATGAGACAAAAATTAATTCATGCATATATGGTGAACTGATCTTCTTTAAGGATGTTTAGAAACTCAGTGAGGAAAAGACAATCTTTTTAACAAATTGTGTCAGATAACTGCTTTTCCACATGCATAATAAAAAACTTCAATCCTTATCTTACTCTATACATAAAAATCACCATGAAAGGATTAATTCTAAGATTCTAAGAGCTGAAAAACAACAATTCTTAAAAGAAAATCTTGGGGATTACTTCGTGAATTGGCTTGGCAATGATTTCATGAATATGTCATCAAAATCCTGGGCAAAAAAGCCCCTGAAGACAGAAATACATCAAACTAAAAAGCATCTTCACAGCAAAGAAACAAAAAACAAAAAAATGGGGAGGAGAGTAGAGAATGAGATGTCAATGTATGTAGAGTGGGGAAAACATTTACAAAACTTATACCTTATAAAGGGTGAATCTTTTCAAAATATGTATTGCAGCCGGGTTCAGTGGATCAGCCTGTAATTCCAGCACTTTGGGAAGTTGAGGCAAGTGGATTGCCTGAGCCCATGGGTTTGAGACCAACCCAGGGAACTTGGCGAGTCCTCATCTCTATTAAAGAAAAATTAGCTGGGCATAGTAATGGAAACCTATAGTTCCACCTACTAGGAAGACTGAGAGGGAAGGATTGCTAGAGCCAATCATGACAACACTGGGGTGGTCGTGAGCATGCCACTGCACTCCACCCTGGGCGATGAAGTGAGACACCCCACTTAAAAAAAAAATACATACATATATATATATATATGGCACACTCAGTAGCAACTCAATATCGTCAACAACAGGAAAACCTTTGTAGCCTGATTAAAAATGGATGGAGGACTTTGATAGATATTTTTGCTAAGGATATAAATAACCAACATATATAGGAAAATAATTTCAGAGCTTATAGAAAAAAAAATTTCAAGTTAATCCAATCAGAACAACAACAAAAAAAGAGTCAAAAGAATGAGGCAGAGTATTCAAGAAATGTGGGATAATGTAAAATGTCCAAATCTGAGGTTCATGGGTGTTCCAGAGGAAAAAGAAAAAGCTTGGGTATAGAAAACCTATTTTAGGGTAAATTTAGAAAACCCTATTTGACTTTACCAGAGATTTAAAAATCCAGCTACAGAAAATTCAAAGGAAGATTCCCTGCAAAGATTCAGTGCAAAAAGGTCTTCTTCAAGGCCTATAGCAGTAGTCACGAGATTATGCAAAGTCAATATGAAGGAAAGATTCTATGAGCATTGAGACAAAAGCATCAAATAACTTAAACAGGCAAATTGAACAGACTAACAGCAGACTTCTCAGAAGAAATTTTACAAGC
Source organism: Carlito syrichta (assembly GCF_000164805.1). Classification (NCBI taxonomy): domain Eukaryota; kingdom Metazoa; phylum Chordata; class Mammalia; order Primates; family Tarsiidae; genus Carlito; species Carlito syrichta. The sequence goes on from NW_007246439.1 coordinate 251,866, forward strand.
CAGAGGGCATTGAAGCCCTATTATCAATCTCTTCAAACAGATTAACTGTCAGCAAAAGATTTTGTAGTTCACAAAATGAAGTTTTATAAATGAAAGAGAAATAAAGGCTTTCTCAGACAAGCCAATGCTGAGAGAATTGGTAATTTTTCACCAGTAGCCTGGTTCTACAAAAGTACTCAAAGAAATTCTAAACATTGAAACAACAGATCAAAACGCACCAGTAGACAAGCACTGAAAATATAAAATTTCAAAGAACCTAGAGAATACCAACACAATGGAGGAAAAAAAGCAACCAGTTAAGAAACAACATAATGAATGGAACAGTACCTTACATGCTATTACTAAGACATAAAGGTTATGAGCTCAATACCCATGTAAAACACATTAATTTCCACCATTTAAAAAAAAACTACAAAAATCTCCTGTTTTCAAGACTGGCTTTTCAAACAAAAACTCCTGCAGTCTCAATGTGAAAATGTAGAATAAGTATTCCATGCAAATGAAAACCAAAACAAGCAGTAGGAGCAAGATTATACCAGATTAAACAGACTTTGAGTTAACAAAAGTGAATAAACACAAAGTCATTATATAATGCTAAAAGTAACAATCCAACAGCAAGATAAAATCTTAAATATATATGTCACTAACACCAGAGTTTCCCAGAATTATAACATATTTTATTAGACTTGGGAAAAGTGACAGCAATACAATAATTGGGGAGATTTCAACACTCTTCTGACAACAATAGAAAAATCAGGCCAAAACATCAACAAAGAAGAGTTAATCTAGACCCTACAGCAAATGGACTTAACAAACATCTAGAGGATATTATACCACAAAAATACAGGAAATACATTTTTCTCATCAGTACATGGAACATTCTCCACAACAGTTTGTGTGATAGGCCATAAATCAAGTCTCAGTATAAAAAAAATTCCAAATTATATCAAGCACCTACTCAGACCACAGTGGAATAAAACTAGAAATCAAATCCAAGAGAAACTCTCAAAACCAAACAAATACATGGAACTTTAACAAACTGCTCCCAAATGATCTTTGAGTCAACCATGAAATCAATCTGTAAATTAAAAAAAAATATTGAAATGAAAAATATATTGAAATGAAAAATATATTGAAATGATAACAACACAAGTTATCAAAACCTGTGCAAAATACAATAAACTGTGATCATGGGAAGATTTATGGTGCTTAATGTCTAACTTGAAAAACTTGAAAGGTCACATTTTTTTTCTCTTCTTTTTTTTTTTTTTTTAAAGATGTGGGGTACAATTCAGGGTTAGGTATACAAATGTTGATTATGCAGTTACCCTTGTTTATAAGGTTTGCCCCTCCCTCCCCTGGCAGTTTCACTCAACTGCCAATCCTACTCCCCCTCCCATGGCAGTTTCCCACTACTGCCAATCCCTTTCCCATAGTATTAAGATAATTGTTCAAGATTCACTTAGAAGTGAGACATATGGTACTCTGTTTGTTGTTTCTGTGATACATCACTGAGTATGATAGACTCTAAATCTATCCAAGTTGCTGCAAAGGCCTTATGTTTTTCCTTCTTTATGACTGCATAATACTCCATTATGTATATGTACCAATTTTTTATCCAGTCCAGCTTCCACAGGCAGCACGGTTCATTCCATGTTTGTGCTGTTGTAAATAGAGTGCAGCAAACATGCATGTGCAGGTATTTTTTTTGTAGAATGATATGAGTTCCTCCGGGTATATTCCCAATAGGGGAATTGCTGCATCATATGGAAGGTCAATTTCTAGTTCTTTCAGAAATTACCACACTGTCTTCCAAAAGGTTGTACTACATTGCATTCCCACCAGTAGTGTAGAAGTGTTTCTTTTTCTCAGCAGCCTCACCAGCATCTGTTGTTGTTTGTTTTATTAATGATGGGCATTCATACTGAGGTTAGGTGGTATCTCAATATGGCTTGATCTTAATTTCTCTGATGATGAGCGAGGCTCAACTATTTTCATGTGTCTGTTGGCTACCTGTATATCTTCTTTGGAGAAATTTTTATTCATGTTTGTTGCCCACTTTTTAATGGGGTTGTTTGTTTGTTTTTTTTCCATTTTTTGCATTTGATTTACTTGTAGATCCTAGATATTAGGCCTTTGTTAGATATACAGTGGCAAATATTTTTTTGAAAAGTCACATATTAACAAGCTAATATCAATTCACATAGGAAATAGGAAAAAAAAGAATACCCTAATTCACATCTAACAGAAAAAAAGAAATAACAAAGATTAGCACAATAGAAAACAAAATTGAAACAGAAAATTACCTAGAATCAATACAACAAAAAGTTGTTTTTTAAAAAAACATAAACAAAATTGGTAGAGCACTAGCTAGATTGCTTAAGAAAAGAAAAGGGAAGAAGATTCAACTTAAACTGAAATGGAAATGGCGACATCATATCTGAGATTATTATGAACACTTCCATGCAAGCAAAGTGTACAATCTAGGAGAAATAGATACATTCTCAGGAGCTTTCAAATCACATACCATAATTCAGAAATAATGAAATCATTGGCAGACAAAAAATGAGTACTACACTGAATCAGTAATCAAAAGACTGTCAACAAAAAAGAGTCCAGGATCTTGCAGTTTAACAGCTGAATACTATGACACTTACATGGAGGAAAGAACTGGTACCAATCCTAAGGAAGTTATTTCATGACACTGAGGAGAGAATTCTCCTAACTGAATCTACAAAGTTAGTATTACCCTCATAGCAAGTCAGGAAAAAACACAGCAACAGCTTAAAAGAAAACTAAAGACCAATACACGCTTTGAACTCAGATGCAGACTTCCTTAACAAAATATTAGTCAACCCAACAGCAAATCATAAAAATAACCTGCGACAATTAAATGAATTATAGTAAAGGATACAAAGAAAGTTCAACACACACAAGTCAATAAACATGATCTATCACATAAAGAGAACTAAAATCATAAATCATGTGATCATTTCAATAGATGCAGAGATAAATGGATAAATTCTAGCAAGTCTTTTAAAATAAATATCAATAGCCAAACAGGTACAGAAGGAACATATCTCAACATAATAAAAGATGAATAAGACTAAAATATAGCCAACATTATAGTGATGAAGAAAAATCGAAAGCGTTCACCTTTTGAATTAGAACAAAGGTAAGGATGCTCAGTATCACCACTCATAGTAATCAAAGTAGTACTGGAATTCTTAACAGAGCAATCAGGCAAGTGAAAAAAAGAAAAGGAATCCAAATTGTAAAGAAGTCAAACTATCTCTGTTGATATTATCTTATAACTGGAAAAACCTAAAATTGCTCCAAAGAACTCTTGGGCTCGAGAAATTAATTCAGTAAAATCTCAGGTTACAAAAGCAACAAATCACACTGATATACACCAGTTAAGACCAAACTGAGAATCAAATCAGGAACTCTATACCATTTACAATAGTGACCAAAAATTTAAAATACCTAGGAATCTATATAATGATGAATGTAAAACACCTCTGCAAGAACTACAAAACACTGAAGAAAGAAATTGTAGAGGACGCAAACAAATGAAAGAACTTCCCATTCTTAGGAATTAGAAGAATCAATGTAGATTAGTTATCATCCTATCGAAAGCAATCCACAGAGTCAATGTAATCTCTTACAAACTACCAATATCACTTTTACAGAATTAGAAAAAAATTCAAAATTCATATGGATTCCAAGAAGAGCCTGGGTAGCCAAAATAAGACTCAGCAGCAAGAGCAAAGCTGGATGCATCACATTGCACACATATAAATGATACTACAAGGCTTCAGTAATCTACACAGCATTAACTGATACCAGGGCAGAAACATGAACCAAAGGAACATGAATAAAGAATCCAGAAATAAAACCAAATACTTACAATCAACAGATTTTTGGCAAAGCAGACAAAAACTTACTTTAGGGACAGGAGATCCTACTCAACAAATAGTGCTAGGAAAGTTCAATAGCCAGATGCAGATCTAAATATTTATCCTTATTTCTCGCCATATGCAAAAATTATCTCAAGTCAGATTAATGACTTAAATATCAGGCCATAAAATAAAAATTTTAGAAGACAACCTTAAAGAAAACTCTGGGTGATGGCCTATGCAATTTATGGCTAAGACTCCAGAAGCAAATGCTACAAAACCAAAAATAAACAAGCGGGAATTAAACTAAAAAACTTCTGCACGGTGAAGGTAATAACAGAATAAATAGATGAATTACAGAATAGTAGAAGATATTCACAAACTAGACATCTAATAAAAATATCTACAATCTCCAAAAAATAAAATATAGCAAGAAAACAGCACATGGCCCAATTTAAAATTGGACTAATGACATAAACAGACATTCTCAAAAGAATATACAGAAATGACCTAAAAAGCATATGACAAAAATACTTGTTACAAATTACTAGAAAAATGAAAATTAAAAGCACAATAAAATACCTCCTTACACCGATTGGAATGGCCATTAGTGTTAAAAAATTTTTTAAAGTAGATGTAGAGAAAAAGGAGCAGTTATACACTGTCGGTGGGAGTGGATATTACTACATCCTCTATAGAAATCAGTATGATACTATTTCTCAAATAACTAAAAGTTGATCTACCATTTGATCTAAGAACATCACTACTTGATATCATATAATTAGTTATATGTTACAGCAGCATAATTCAGTATTACTAAGATGTGAAATCAACCTAAATGCCAATCGACTGAGCAAATCATAATCTGATTATTACACACCAAAACACACACACACACAGAAAACACACACACACACACACACACACACACACACACACACACCATGGAATATTATACAGACATTAAAAAGGTTGAAATATTGTCTTTTGCAGCATTGTGGATGGAATTGGAGACCATAAATCCTAAATGAAGTAACACAGGAATGGAAGACTAAATATTGCATGGTTTCATGTATATCAAATGGTAGACCAAATTTAGTTTTTTGGGAAATAGTATCATAAGTGTAAAACAGCATTAGCAAGTCCCTCAGGAAGTATTCCAGGAAAAGACATTGTTATCATAGGAAATGACAGCTCCATGCATACTAATTGCCCCCAAAGAACTTCCAGGGGAACAAGATTGAAAGAAGGAAGATAATGATACTGATGATCCCAACCCAATGTAGGCCTAGGCTAATGTGTGTGTTTGTGTCTTAATTTTAAACACAGAGTCAAAAAATAGTAAAAACAATTAAAAATAGTAAAAAACTTATAGAATAGATATTTAAGATACAAAATGCTTGTGTACAGCTGTACAATGTGTTTGTGGTTTAAGCTAAGTATTACCACAAGAGTTACTAAAAATATTAAGTAGATTTTCTTCCGGCAAGATGGCAACAGGGCAACCTGGTCTATGAAACCCTCTGCAAAGGAGAACACAGAGGGTCTCTGGCTCTCTACCTGGGGGCTGCGGACCCCAACATCGCAGCCTGCTCTTTACACAGAGCTTGGCCGTTGCCACCGCTGGGGCATCGCAGCCATCTGGACAACCACTGCAGCACAGACACAGCAGCCACCGGCGGTGCCGCCCCTGTGGCCTCCATGGCAGCCATAGCACATCGCACCACCCGTGCTGGAGGCGATCCACGACTTCAGTCCTTGAAGCTCCTGCAGGCAAGATCTGCTGGGATCGCTGCCACCTCTCCTGTGACCTCGACGTCCTGCCTGCTGTGGGTCTCCTCCTGTGGCCCTGAGACAGTCTTCCATCTCTGGCCTCTGCCAGGATCCTGTCCGGCCCCACCCTCTCTGGGGCGAGAAACTGAGATAGCACCACCTGCTGGAGATTCAAGGTAACAACACCGAAACGGGAGAAACAAGCTTGAAAAACAGACAGGCCAGAGTGGTGAATGGAGGGTGATCTGAAATGTCCTTCACAGCAGGCCAGTGGCAACTGACCCTAACTGCAAACTAATTTACCAGCTTGAAAAGAAAGCTAAAAATCAGCTGAAAGGACATTGGACTTAAACGAAAAGTCTCAGAGTATGCTTGATTGCTTCTGTTAGTTTAATGACTTAATTTTATTCCTACTGTATTGTTCCTTTTCTTCTTCTTTTTTTCCTTTTCCTTCTCTTCTCTTTTCTCTTCTCTGTAAACCATATATTTGTATAGAGGAACAGCACACCAATAAGGTGGTTGGTTAGCTTGTATGTTAGCAACATTGTATGCTTTATTTTTATTTTTGTATGGGAGTTGGTTAGTCTGTAGCTATGGTCTATCATTTTCATCTGTTTCAGTATAGGTCTCTCTCTCCATTTGTTGGTACACTCGTTTGTTTCCCCCCTCACTCCTCTATCTCTCCACCCTCCTCTTCCCCCCACTGTCTGCTCCATTATCTTCCTGCTGCTAACCACATTTTATTTCAGGGAGTAGACCTACAGCCCACTGCACAGACAGATTCCAAGGTAGTGGGAAGTGGGTTTCAGATTATCCATACACCTGTTGGGAAATACCAGGACCTGCAGATAGATTTTGAATCACAGCTCTCCCCTTAAGTAAATCTCAAAACTGCAAAAAGGACCACCCCCAACCTAGAGTGCAACTCCAGAATTGAACAAGTAAGAGGACACACATGAAGAATAGGAGACTGAACAAACAGAAGTAAAAGCAATCCCTCGAGCCCTGAATAACAGAATTAAAGAAGACGGTGATGTGGAGGGAAGGAAAAAATAGGGAGGGGGAAAAAACCACACAAATGAAGAAAAACCAAAAGAATAATATAGGTCTCAAACAGACCCCAGGGAGATCAGACACTGAGAAAACAGATTCTGGAACACAAACAATGAAGAGCCCCCAGAATGACTGGTCACATGCAACAAACCCAAATATCAAAACATTAATAGAGAGAATTTTAAAAATTGAGGAGAGACAAGAGGAAAATAGGAAGGAGCTGATGTCAGAAATAACAACAGTAAAGAATATTGTGATGGAAATAAATAACAAACTAATAAGCATGGCAAGCAGAATTAGCCAAGCAGAAGAAAAAATCTCAGATGTCAAAGACCAAAACACAGAACTAACTCAAACTGTCAAAAGCATGGAAAAGAAGCTCAAAAAGACAGAACAAAACCTTCAAGAGATGAATGGTCACTTCAAGAGACTGAACCTAAGAGTAATTGGCCTTCCTAAGGCAGAGAGAAACAGAGGCCACACTGGAACAAACATTTCATGAAATCATTAAAGAAAACTTCCCTCATGTCAACAAGGATGAAAAAATTCAAACACAAGAGATTCAGAGAACCCCTGCAAGACAACAAATGAGAAGACCAACTCCCAGAAACATAATAATTCATCTAAACAAAGTAGGTATAAAATAAAAAATCCTAAAGGCTGCAAAAGAAAAAGGTCAGAATACGTACTAGGGAAGACCAATTAGAATAGCAGCAGATTTATCTACAGAAACCCTCCAGGCTAGGAGAGCTTGGAGCCCTATCTTCAAAGTTCTAAAAGATAAACAATTTCAACCAAGAATAACCTACCCAGCTAAGCTAAGCTTCATCAGTGAGGGAGAATTGAAATCTTTCCCAGATATCCAATCCCTAAGAACCTATGCTGCCATAAGACCACCTCTACAAGAAACACTTAAGAAAGTATTGAACACAGAAGAAAAGAAAAAAAGAACAACAATGTTCTTCACAAGAGTACAGGCAAAAGATTAATAACACACATGATCCAACTCTAAAACCAAAAGAAAGACAACACACAAACAGGAAGAACAACAACTCTGTAGAAACATGATAGGGATCAACTCTCACATTTCAATAATTAGTTTGAATGTGAATGGACTAAATGTACCACTGAAAAGAAATAGAGTAGCAAAATGGATAAAATATTACAAGAGACTCACCTCACTAGAAGGGACACACACAGACTCAAAGTAAAATGATGGGAAACAAATTTTCAGGAGAATGGAAAACAAAAGAAAGGAGGAGTCATGATCTTAATCTCAAACAAAGTACCTTTTAAGCTATCAAAAATTAAAAAAGATACAGAATGCCACTACAAAATGATAAAAGGTTCAATCCATCAACAAGAAATATCCATCCTAAACATATATGCACCAAACATAGGAGCACCAACT
>NW_007246439.1:260387-261967 GCF_000164805.1 Carlito syrichta
GAGGGGAATTTATATCCCTACAAACGCACATGAAGAAAATGGAAGGATCCCAAATTAACAGCCTAAGAAGCCACCTAAAAAGCTGGAAAAGCAAGACACAAAAACCCTAATTTCAGCAAAAAAATCCAGATCACCAAAATAAAAGCCCAAATCCAGGACATAGAAGACAAAAAGATAATACAAAAAATCAATGAAACAAAAAGCTGGTTCTTCGAAAGGATAAACAAGATCAATGGTCCCCTAGCTAGACTGGCCAAGAAAAAGTCCAAATAAACACACTCAGAAACACAAAACATGATGTCACTGTGATCCCGAAGAGATCATAGAGACAACTATGTACACTTGTATGGAAACAAACTTGAAAACCTTTCGAAAATGGAGGACTTTCTGTCATCATACAACCTGCCTGGGTTGAAATAAGAAGAAATTGAGACCCTAAATAAACCAATAACAATCAAGGAAACTGACGACATAATAAGAAAACTACCTACAAAAAAAAGCCCTGGACCAGATGGCTTTTCAGCAGAATTCTATAAGACATTTAAAGAGGAGCTGATACCAATCCTACTGAAGGTATTCCAGGTTATTGAAAAAGATGAAACTCTCCCCAAATCATTTTACAAAGCCAACATCACATCGATACCAAAGCCAGGTAAAGACCCAACAAAGAAAGAGAACTACAGAACAATATCTTTGATGAACATAGATGCTAAAATTCTCAATAAGATCCTAGCAAACCATATTCAGCAACACATCTCAAAAATCATCCATCATGACCAAGTAGGCTTTATCCCTGGGATGCAAGGCTGGTTCAACATTCGTAAAACCATAAATGTAATTAAATACATCAACAGATGTCAAAACAAAAACAACATGATTATATCATTAGATGCAGGAAAAGCTCTTAATACAATCCTGCACCCCTTCTGGATAAAAACCCTCGAATATCTAGGCATACAGGGAACATACCTCAAAATAGTAAAAGCCATCTACGAGAAACCCACAGTCAGCATACTCCTAAATGGACAAAAACTGGAACCACTTCCCCTGAAAACTGGAACAAGACAAGGATGCCCACTCTCATCCCTCCTGTTCAATATAGTATTGGAAGTCCTGGCTAGAGCAATCAGAAAAGAGAAGGCAATCAGGGGTATTCAAATAGGAAAAGAGGAAGTCAAGTCATCTCTCTTTGCAGATGACATGACCGTGTATCTTGAAAACTCAAGAGAATCTGTCAAAAACCTCCTTACACTGATAAAGGCCTTTGGCAAAGTCTCAGGATATAAAATAAATGTGCAATTGCATTTCTTTACACCAATAATAAACAGAAACCCAAATAAAAACCACAATTCCATTCACAACAGACACCAAAATAATGAAATACCTTGGCATCTTTCTAACCAGAAACATGAAAGTCCTTTACAATGAAAACTACAATAAGCTGCTCAAAAAAATCAAAGATGACACAAACAAGTGGGAAAATATCCCATGCTCATGGATTGGAAGAATCAACATTGCGAAGATGTCCATCTTACCTAAGGCATCTACAGATTTAATGCAATACCATCAAATTACCAGCA
>NW_007246439.1:262487-263004 GCF_000164805.1 Carlito syrichta
AGACCTAAATGTAAAACCTCAAACCATAAGAACCTTAGAAAATGAAGGACATACCCTCACTGAAATTGGAACTGGCATCCAATTCCTGAACAAAACCCGAAACCTACAGGCCATAAGAGAGAAGGTAGACAAGTGGGACCTCATTAGACTGACATGTTTCTGCAAACCTAAGGAAACCATCAAGAGAGCAGGGAGAAAAGTATTATTATTTCAAAGTATTTGCCAACTCCAGGTCTGACAAAGGCTTAACAACTTGGATCTACAAAAAGTTCAAATGTGCTGAAAAGAAAAAAAACAAACAAGCCCATTATAAAATGGGCAAAATATATGAACAGACACTTCCAAAGGAAGACATCTGAGCAGCCAACAGACACATGAAAAAATGTTCAACTCATTAATCATCAGGGAGATGCAAATCAAAACCGCACTGGGATACCACCTAACTCCAGTCAGAATGGCAATTATCAATAACTCAAAAAATAACAGGTGCTGGAGAGGGTGTGGCAAAAAGGGAACA
>NW_007246439.1:263405-275452 GCF_000164805.1 Carlito syrichta
ATATAGTGGACCTTGAACATCCAATGTAATACTATTAGAAAATGACTGACAGTGGTGGGAAACTATGGGGGGGAGGGGAAGGGAGATGGGATTAATGGTAGTAAATATCTGTCTGGGGATGGGGAGACACTTCTTAACAAGGGTGCCTGAACGAAGCATATTAGTATACCTAACCTTTAACTGTACCCCACTATATCATAATAAAAAATATTGATTAAAAAAATAAATAAAATAAAATATTTAAGTAAAAACTAGCAGTTAGGATTATTTATATTGAAGACAGCAAAGTTTTTAATAATTTTATTGTCGCTTAAGTGTACAGGGTCTATAAAATCTAGAGTGTTGTACAATAATACAATAGGCCTTCATATTCATTCTTGACACTCTCACTGACTTGTCCAGAGCAAATTTCAGTTCTGATAAGTTCATTCGTTGTACCTACTCTATACAAGTGTACCATTTTAAACTTTGATAATGAATTTTTACTGTACTTTTTATGCTAAAGTATGCTTATATACAAATACTTAGCATTGTGTTATAATTGCCTACAGTGTTCAGAACAAGTAACATGCTTTTCAGGTTTTTAGCCTAGAACCAATAGACTGTACCATATAACCTGGTTATGTAGTAGGCTCTACACTCCAGGTTTATGTAAATGCACTCAATGATGTCTGCACAATGATGAAATTACCTAATAAGCATTTCTCAGAAGGTATCCTTATGGTTAAGCTATACTTGACTATATTTAAATGAGAGTACTTGCAACTCTGTATTGTATACTCAGCAAAAATATCTTTCAAGATTGACATTAAAATAGACATTTTCCAGTGAATGAAACCTAAGAGAACTGGTTACCAGCAAAGGTGCTCTTAAAAGGACGAAATGCCAAAGAAAGTTTTTGAGTCTATAAGAAAACTATGCCAGAGAAAAATTTAGTATGTTAGCAAAGAAGGAAGAGTAATAGAAATGGATAGTATCTTGACGAACATATACCGGATTGTTTTTCTTAAGTTTTAAAAAATATACAAGACTGTAAACAGCAAAAATAATAAAGTTGCCTTTGTGAGGGGAGATTGTGTATACAGATAAAATATACAAAACAAATATAACATAAAATTGAAGTTTAACTTGAAAAGATAAAATAGCATTGCTTCCCAAAAGTCTGTGAAATGATGCATATATCCTTTATATCTATCTAGTTATAGATCGGTTAAAAGATCTAGATTTACATAGAGTATACATTTATATATCTATTTCTGTATATATGCATGTATGATAGGACATCCCTCAAAAGCCATAATTATCTTCTGGAGGTGGGGACCCTTTGTAATGTATACTCAGAATCTGCTCCTCCAAATCAAATGGTAAACGCTTTTATCTAAAAATTTTGAGAAAGTTGTGTCATACTTTTTGGGAGAAACAACCCAAGTAATGACAATCAGGTGACTGGTTCTTCCACTATGACAGCATACCAACACAAACTATTTTGATGCTCAGCAAATTTTAAACAAAAGAGGGGTGACCACCTTGGTCCCTCACACTCACCAAATCTCTGCCTGTAGGATTTTTTTTTTTTTGCTTCCCTGCATGAGAAGTGTTCTTAAAGGAAAATGTTTTGCTGATGTGGAAAAGATGATCCAAGAAATAGGCAGAAGTACTAAAAGGCATAAAAATGACAAGTTAAATAATTTTTTGAGGAGTTCAAAAAGTATCTTGATAGGTATATTGGATCAAATGGAGGGAACTTTGAAGGTGAGTGAAGTTTAAATATGTAAAAAAAATTTTTATAAATATATTCAAGTTATTTGAATCCCCTCACATATGTATTTATATTAATGCCAGAGCAATCACTAAAATGTAACACAAAGAAACATAGCAAAATTCCAGTGAAGAACTTAAAATGAACTACTAAAAATCTTTCAAATAGTTTTTAAAATGCAGAAAAGGAAAAAATAGAACAAAATGTATTAAGGGCAAAGAAATATAGCAGAACAATAGACCTTAATTCAAATTTGTTAATAATTATATTAAATTTAGATAGCTTAGCACATCAATTATTAAAAGACAGAATTTGTCAGCTTGAATTTTAAAAAATAGCTAGATCTACTTTGACAAAAAATACAATTTATATTTAATATGGAAAGATTAAAGTGTGGGAAATTATGTGCCATGCAAACCTATCTTTTTTGATTCAAGCTGCTGTAACAAATATTATGAACTTGCTGATGTATAAACAATCAGTTATTTCTCATGCTTCCAGAGGCTGGGAAGTACGATACCAAGTCGCTGCGGATTCTGTGTCTGCTAAAAGTCCATTTCTCATGGATGGTAGCTTCTTGCTACAACTGTATATGTTGTTTCATGTCCCCCACATCCATGGTTTCACATTCCGTGTTTTCAGGTTTAAGTTGCATGCCATTCAGATTAACGTGATAAACTCTTCTTCCAGAAACTTGAGTCATCCCTGTTCCCTGTGTCCAGCATCTTTACCTTGTCTATGCTGTCCACATAATAATTGCTTAGAAGTCATCTATTTTATTAGTTGGACTATCATGCTATGGCAGTGTTTATGTCCATGTATCCCTTTTTAATTTTGTACTTGTCCCAAAGTGAATAAAGAGTGATACTGGTAATTTGATATTCCAAAGAAGAACCATGACATGCTTCCCTCAGTGAAAAGATGGAAGTTCTCAATAAGACCCAAAAAAAAAAAATTGCATGATGAGGTTTCTGAGAACTAGGCTAAAAGTCAATCTATTATCTTTGAAATTAAAAGTTGGGAAGAGAAATTTGTGCCAGTTTTCTGTTGTGCTTCAAGCTGCAAAAGGCTATATAAGGACTACCTGAGGTTTCAAGCATTTGCTGAGGGTCTTAGAATACTCTTTTTAGATAAGGGGGGACTACTTAGTGAAAGAGTGAACAAAGAAGTTCCTCAGGCTGTAAACAAATTATACCAAAGGGGAATGTATTATGTTATCAATGAAGTAAAAGCAATAGAAATGGTCAGTATTTGGGTAAATATATACTGGATTATTTTTCTCCTCTGAAGTATAAAAAAAACCACATGAATGTAAAAAGCCAAAACTGTAACATTGTTTGTTTGTGAAGAGAGTTATACTCTCTTGGGCATCTTTCATAATCTTTCATTAAAGAAGGTGCTGAATGACCCAAATCTGAATAGCATAACATTGGGAATTCATTACAACATATGAATTCTGGGGGATACAAACTTTCAAATCAAATAATTCTGCTTCTAGTTCTGCTCTTCTCTAATATAAAATGCATACATTTTATCCAAATAGCCCCCAAAGTCTTAACTTGTTTCTGTATTAACTTTACAGTTGAAGTCCAAAGTCTCACCTAAATCAGAAATGAGATAGGTCATCTAAAGATTTATCCTGAGAAAAAGTGTTCTCCAGCTAAGAAATTGTAAAATCAAACATGTTGTGTGCTTCCAAAATACAATGGTGGGACAGGAATTGCAGAAACATCCCATTCCCAAAAGGGAGAAACAGGAAAGAAGGAAAAGTGGCAGATTCCAACAAGTCCAAAACTTCACCAGCAATTTACAGGCTTGCATTTAATTGTTTCATTGTTCCTGGTATTAACAGCATGGTTCTTTTCTGTTAACTGAAAAACATTCCAAATTGATTCCAGTTTGCCAGACATTGAATTAAGTGGCCTCTCCTGTAACCAGACAAGGATATCATACATCTTGAACCATAAGAGGTAAGCTGGAATATTTACCATCTTCATTTAATATATAAAAACATTAAGAAAATTAAAGAGACCATTGTGTAAACTACATGGTTGACCTAGGTACTTGAACGCAAATTTTCCAATTCTAATGCCTATTGTTTTTTGTTTGTTTGTTTGTTTATTTGTTTGTTTTAAGGTACCTATGGAAAAAAATCAAGAAATCCTATTTTGAATAGTTGAAAGAAAGCATGGGTGTATGTCTTTTCCGGATTTACCCGGCTGCTGAAATAATGACGTTATTGCCATTCGGATTATATGTATGTTTTTTGTCAATCAATCATCATTATTTATTGTTTATGGAGAAAGTATTAAAGACACACAGAGAAACAAAAAAAAATCAGTTTATGCATTCATTTAACCATATTATGTTATTTAAAAAATATTTTCAAAACGTGTGTATATGAGAAGTGCCAAAGAATTCACAGAAAGCAGAAAGAACATAACAGATCATTTTCGACAAAATCTCCATTAATAACCACTGGGGAGAGCAAAACTTATTCAGTACATGGTGAAAAACTGGAGAACATGCAGAAGATTAAAATAAGACCCTTACATATCCCCTCACACAAAAATCAACTCTAAATGGCTCAAAGACCTAAATGTAAAACCTTAAACTATAAGAACCTAAGTAAATGCAGGAGCCCCCTTATGGAAATTGGAACTGGCAACCAATTCCTGATCAAAACCTCAAGTGCCCATGCTCTAAGAGATAAGGTAGACAAGTGGAACTTCATTAAACCGACAAGTTTCTGCAAAGCAAAAGAAACCATCAAGAGAGTGGGGAGACAGCCGACATACTGGGAAAAAATATTTATCAACTGTGCATTTGAAAAAGACCTAATATCCAGGATCTACAAGGAAATCAAATATACCAAAAAGAAAAAAACAAACAGCCCTATTAAGAAGTAGGCAAAAGATATGAATAGACACTTCTCAAAAGAAGACAAACAAGCAGCCAACAGATACATGAAAAAATGCTCAGCCTCTCTAATCATCAAAGGAATGCAAATTAAAACTATATTGAGATACCACTTAGCTCCAATCAGAATGGCTATCATCAATAACTTGAAAAACAACAGATCCTGGAGAGGATGCATGGAAAAGGGAACATTTTCTGCATTGGTAGAAATGTAAACTGGTACAACCTCTGTGGAAAACAGTGTATCAATTCCTAAAAGATCTAAAAATCCACTCCCCACATGACCCATGAATCCTCCTCCTTTTGGGAATGCATCTGGAGCAACTCAAAAAAATTCTACAAAAAAGATTACCTGTGCATGCATGTTTATTGCAGCACTATTCAAAATAACAAAACATGGAAGCAACCATGCTGTCCAATGAAAGTAGATTGCATTTAAAAAATGTGGTACACAATGGACAAAATTATGAACTTCACAGCAACTTGGATGGATTTAGAGTTTGTGATACTAAGTGATCTATCACAGAAACAAATAAGAGAGTTCCACATGTTCTCACTCATAAGCAGACTCTGAACAATTATTATATTACTGTAAGAAATGGATTCACAGTAGAGGGAAACAGCCAGGGAAGCACACTTCAGCAATAAGGGCACCTGTCTCAAACCAGGTTATGTGGGGACAAAAGCGAGGCCTAAACTTTACCTGTTACGTGACCATTAGTATACCTAACCCCGAATTGTACCCCACATCTTTAAAATAAAAATTAAAAAAAACATTCAGAGGAGTAGGGATACAACTGATATTTGGGGAAATTGTTAAAGGTTTCCCAGAAGTGGCAACAATGTATGAGTTTTATGAATGTGTAAAACTAGTTTAGCATGGGTAGCATTAGAATATATTCTAGGTGGTGGAAAGGGGACAATGACCAAAGTTGGTAGAAACTAATATCCAGAGAAATATAGGGCAACAAGATTTTTCTGGGATTATTTCATGTGACATTGTACAAGTTATTTCAACCCTCTTGTTAACATACATAATCTGTAAAATAAATATGCTAGATCACATACATTTAATTTCCCTTAATGCAAATGATAATTTGTGATAGCTTCCTCTGTGAAATTCACTGAATTCATCATTTTACACAAATGGATTTGCTTAGTCTTCACAATAATCCTGTAGTGCAGTCCCCCATAATGGTAACACTAATCAGCAACTTTCAACAAGCAGCATCTGGATATTTTCTAAAACTGCCAATGATTTGGCTTTATACTACACAGAGTAAGGAGCTTAGCATTTAAACAAGATTCTCAGTTTTAAATTTGTGAGTGCAGTTCTGAGAAGTACTAATGCTCAAACACTATTGTCATTATTGCCACTATTACCATTGTCATTTTAGAGAAATCTAACCAATCAGCTATAGTAGTTTGTTCAAGGTTAGTCAGCTAAAAAATGATAGAACAAGATTTTATCAAGGGAATTAGGCCAAGCACGTAGCCACTGTTCTGGCACCTTTAGTTTCTGTAGGCCTATGATCCACACAGTGGATAGGAAGGGGATTAAGTTGGAAAGTGAAGCATAGCAGTGTAGACGTAAGATTGCATTGCAGCCTGCAGAAATTCATCTTAGAACAATGGATGTTTTCTAATTATTAAAAGTAGAGGCAACAGTAGAAAGTCCTAAATTATTTAAGAAATTTTAGGGGGTTTTCTGGTAACATGGCAACGGCACAGGTGGGACTGTGAGATTCTCCAAAAATGAGTTCCCATAAAGACTCTTGCTTTCCTTCTCCCACTCCCCTGCCCACAGTCAGTCACACCGGTCCAAGGCCTGGAGACCCTCAGGCCCATGCACAGTCTGTTACTATGGTCTCTCTGCCACTGCTGCTCCACCGCAGGTGCACTGGGGCACTGGCTGCGTAGAGATCCCAGCTCCCTCCCTGGCTACACTATCTCACCTGGCCCCAAGCTGTCTGCCGCCGCCTTTGGAGGCCCTCGGATACCGCCTTGTGGAGATCTGAGTTCCCTTCTGCCTATACTTACCTGCCCAGCATTCAGATGCTGCTAGCTCCCTCCCTGGCTGGGCGCCCAGCCAAGTATCAGGTTGTGGCAGTCGGTAGAGGCCCTCCACGGAACTGCAGGCTCTATCCCTCCTGGGGTGCCCCACCAGGCCAAAGGTCACCGCTGTTCTCTCAGGACCCCAGCACCCACTCCTCGGAACCCTGCGCCCCCGATACACTGAAGTGCCCAAAGTCGTGGCCGGTGCCCGCCCGGGTTCCGGGTCCCTGCCCAGCCCAAGTCAAGCTGCAGTCACCCAGGGAGCTCTAGACGCCCGTCCCTCAGACATATCAGCTCCATTCCTGGCTGAAGTGCCCTGTTTGAGGCCCAAAGCAGCTACTGCTGCCTGCTACCCACCCTTTGGAGCTCTGGTTTCTTTCTCTGACTGAGGCACCCAACCCCATCTCAAGCCGCCATTGCCCAGGGTAGCCGTGGTGCCCACCTTGGAACTGTGGGCTCCATCCCTTCCTGGGGTGCCCCACCAGGCCCAAAGGAATTCTGTGCCTCTGCTTGACTGAAGCACCCAGCTCCGCCTTGAGCTGCCGACCCCAGAGGCCCCGTGCCTGTCCCTCCACTGCCCAGTGAGGTCCAAGTCTCCTTCCCTGTGGAGCTCTGGACCCCCTTGGCGGCCACACCACCCTGCCTCCTAGCCACCCTGACCACTATGCTGACCAGCAACGCCCAGTGAAACTCCACTTCCCCCAACTTGTCCCAGGACCAGAGAACAGCTGGAGCCCTGTGATCAGGCAGAGACCTGCAGTGACTCACCCACCCAGCTCTGCCTAACCTCCAACTTGGGAGCTAAGACCTCATGGTTGTTTAAGGGAATAGTACATCTTAAGGAGGCTGGTCAGTTTGTGTGTCTGTATGATTACATGTCCTAACTTGTTTGTTGTTGTCACTGTTTTTTGTTTGTTTGTTTTTTGTTTTCTCTTATTCTTATCTGTCTTCAGGTCTATTTTCATGTATTAGTGGGTATCTCTGTTTGTTCTCCTTTTTACTCTCCTGTCCCCACCTTCTGCCTCCCTCCCTCCCTGATCCATTTCTTTCCCTTTTCTTGCATCATTTTGCTTCTTGGAAGCAAACTAATACCCCCACTTCATGAACAGATTATAAGGCAGTGGGAAGCAGGATCCAGTGTATCCATACACCTGTCAGTGGATATTGGGATCTGTGATACATTTTGAATCACAGCTCCCTCCTCAAATAAAACTCAAAGAGGCAAAATGTATAACCCTCAACCTATAGTCCAGCCTCAGAATCAAACAAAACCAGAAGATTCACATAAGGAAGAATAGGAGATTGAGCAAACAGAAGCAAAAAACAACTCCGCCACCCCTGAACAACAGATTTAAGGAAGACAGAGGGAGAAAAAAATAAAAAGGAAAAAGTGGGGAAGCATATCTACACAAATGAAGAAAAATCAAAAGAAGAATTTAGGTCTCACACAGATCCCTGAGAGATCAGATATTGAGAGAACAGACTTTGGCATGCAAACAGTGAAGAGCCCCAGAATGACTGGTCACATACTACTAACCCAGACATCAAGAGAGAATAAAAAGAATTGAGGAGAGACAAGAGGGAAATTGGAAGGAGTTGATAAATGAGATAATAGCAGTAAAGAATACTGTGATTGAATTAAACAACAAACTAATAAGCATGGAAAGCAGAATTAGCCAAGCAGAAGAAAGAATCTCAGAGCTTGAAGACCAAAATACAGAACCCCAAATGTCAAAAATATAGAAAAGAAGCTTAAAAAGACAGAACAAAACCTTTAAGAGATGAACGATTATATCAAGCGACCAAATCTAAGAGTAATTGACTTTCCTGAGGTAGAAAGCAAGACTGAGACCACACTGGAACAAACATTTCATGAAATCATTCAAGAAAACTTCCCTCATCTAAGCACTGAGGCAAAAATTCAAACACAAGAGATTCAGAGAACCCCTGCAAGACAACAAATGAGAAGACCAACTCCCAGACACATAATAAGTCACTTAAACAAAGTAGTTATAAAAGAAAAAATCCTAAAAGCAGCAAGAGAAAAAGGTCAGACTACCTACCAGGGAAAGCCAGTTAGAATAGCAGCAGATTTAGCTACAGAAACCCTTCAGGCTAGAAGAGCTTGGAGCCCAATCTTCCAAATTCTCAAAGATAAACAATTTCAACCAAAAAAAACCTACCCAGCCAAGCTAAGCTTCATCAGTGAGAGAGAATTAACACCTTTCCCAGATATCCAATCCCTAAGAACCTATGCTGCCTCCAGACCACCTCTACAAGAAATACTTAAGAAAGTATTAAACACAAAAGAAAAGGAGAAAAGAACAACAACATTCTTAATAAGAGTACAGGGAAAAGATGGAAGACACACATGAATCAACCCAAAAACCAAAGGAAAGACAACAAATAAACAGGAACAACAACAACTCTATAAGAACCTCATGACAGAGGAAAAACCGCCTAATTTCAATAATTAGCCTGAGTTTGAATGGACTAAATACATCACTGAAAAGACACAGAATGATGAACTGGATAAAAAAACATCACCCCATTATTTGCTGCACCCAGGAGACTCATCTCATTATAAGGGATGCACACAGACTCAAAGTTAAAGGATGGAAAACGAGTTTCTAGGCCAGTGGATCACAAAAGAAGGCAGGATTTGTAATCTAAATATCAGACAAAATAACCTTTAAGCTATCAAAAATTTAAAAAGATACTAAAGGACACTATATAATGATAAAATGTTCAATCCATCAACAAGAAATATACATCCTAAACATATATGCACCCAACACAGAGCACCAACATTTATAAAAAACTATTTAATACTGAAAAATATATCGACTCTAACACTAGTATAGCAGGAGACTTAAATACCCCACTGACAGCTCTAGATAGATCAACGAAGCAAAAAATTAACAAGGAGATTCAGAACCTAAACTTGACACTTGACCAAATGAACTTAGTAGATACCTACAGATTATTCTACACAACAACCACAGAGTATACATTATACTCATCACCACATGGAACATACTGCAAGATCAACCACATTCTTAGCCATAAATCAAGAATAAACAAATTCCACAAGGTTGAAATCTTGCCATGCACATTTTCAGACCACAGTGGAATAAAAATAAACATTAAAACCATCAACATTTCCTCAAAGCCCACAAAGACATGGACACTAAACAGCATGATGCTGAATAACGACTGGGTCAACACTGAAATCAAAGAAGAAAGTGAAAGATTCCTGGAAACAAATAAAAATGAAGAAACATGTTACCAAATCCTCTGGGATTCCATGAAATCAGTTTTAAGAGGGGAATTCATATCTCTAAGAGCACACATCAAGAAAATGGAAAGATCACAAGTGGAGAGCCTAACAAATCACCTAAAGGAGCTAGAAAGAGAAGACCACTAAAACCTCAACTTTAGCTTAAGAATCCAAATCACAAAAATAAAAACCCAAATACAGGACATAGAGGACAAAAATATCATAGAAAACATCAACAAAACAAAAAGTTGGTTCTTTGAAAGAATTAACAAGATTGATGAACTCTAGCCAGAATGACCAAGAAAAAGAGAGAAAAAGACCAAATAAACACAATCAGAAATAAAAAAGATCAAATCAAAACTGAACCCAACAAAATAAAAAAAATTATCAGAGATTACTATGTACACCTATATGGAAACAAATTTGAAAACCAGGATGAAATGGAGGATTTTCTGACATCACACAACCTCCCCAGGTTAAAATAAGAAGACACTGAGACACTAAATAGACCCATAACAACCCAGGAAATTGACTCTGTCATATGAAAACTACCTACAAAAAAAAGTCCTGGACTTGATGGCTTTCTAGCAGAATTCTACAAAACATACAAGGAGGAACTGATACCAATCCTATTGAAAATATTCCAGGCAATTGAGAAAGATGGAATTCTCCCCAAATCATTTTACAAAGATAACATAACACTGATACCCAAACCGGGTAAAGATCCATCAAAGAAAGAGAACTACAGGGCAATATCACTTATGAATATAGATGAAAAAATTCTCAACAAGATTCTAGCAAATAGGATGCAAAAACACATCTCAAATATCATCCACCATGACCAAGTAGGGCTCATTCCCATGATGTACGGCAGGTTCAACATTCACAAAATCATAAATGTTATTAAATACATCAGCAGATGTAAAAGCAAGAACCACATGATTATCTCATTAGATGCAGAAAAAGCTTTTGATAAAATCCAACATCCCTTCTTGATAAAAACCCTCAAACATCTACGTATAGGAGGAACATACCTCAAAATAGTAAGTGCCATCTATGACAGACACACAGCTAGCACATTGCTAAATGGACAGAAACTAGAATCATTTCCCCTCAAAACTGGAAGAAGACAAGGTTGTCCCCTCTCACCCCTCTTGTTCAATATTGTGTTAGAAGTCCTAGCTCAGGCAATCAGACAAGGGAAGGAAATCAGCGGTATCCAAATAGGAAAAGAGGAAGTCAAGTTATCCCTCTTTGCTGATGATATGATCCTATAACTTGAAAATCCAAGAGAATCTGTCAAAACCCTGCTTGCATTGATAAAGCACTTTGGGGAGGTCTCAGGGTACAAAATAAATGCACAAAAGATAGTTGTATTTCTCTACACCAAAAATAAGCAGGCAGAGACCCAAATAAAAAGCACAATCTCATTCACAATAGCCACCAAAAAATACCTTGGCATCTTCCTAACCAGAGAAGTGAAAGATCTTTACAATGAGAACTACAAAATACTGATCAAAGAAATCCAAGAAGACACAAACAAATGGAAAAATATCCCATGCTCATGGAAAGGAAGAATCAACATTGTTAAGATGTTCATCCTACCAAAGGCAATCTACAGATTCAATGCAATGCCCATTAAGGTACCAACATCATTCTTCTCAGACATGGAAATGACAATACAGACATTCATATGGAAACACAAACTACCATGAATAGCCAAAACAATCCTTAGCAAAAGAAACAAAGCGGGAGGTATCACACTTCCAGACTTCAAACTTTACTATAAGTCTACAGTAATCAAAACAGCCTGGTACTGGTACAAGAACAGGCACATAGACCAATGGAACAGGATAGAGATTCGGGAAGCAAAGCCTCAATTTCTCAACCAACTCATCTTTGACAAAGCCTCCAATAACAACCACTGGGGAGAGAAGAACCTATTCAGTAAATGGTGCGGGAAAACTGGCTGAACACATGCAGAAGATTGAAACAGGACCCCTACCTATCACCATACACAAAAATTAACTCTAA
>NW_007246440.1:0-85844 GCF_000164805.1 Carlito syrichta
TCAAGGCAAACTCTTTCTAACTGTGTTCTCATAAAATCAACAAGTTATCTACTTCCAAAATATGATGACAAAGCAGTCACAGGGTAAACATTTCCTTTCCAAAAGGAAGTGATACACAGGAAGAAAGGAATAATTGGCCCAGAGCAAGTGCAAAAGCCAGCAGGACAGATATTAAATCTCAAAACTCTAAAATAATCTTTCCCTTCATGTGTCATCTCCTGGATACATTATCTTAGACCTGTGCTACTGTCTTGAGACACTTCCTCACCAATCCTTCTTCCTTCAGACTCTTCACAGAAATCCTCAGAACAGCGTGAAAGCTCTCCACACCTATTCATGCTCCCTCCCCTTTCTCTTTTGCAAGATTATCCCCAAAACATTTCTCTTTGCACATTTAATCTTTTCTTGGTATCTGCTCCTCTAAAAATGTAAACTAATTCTGAGTGATATATTTGTCCGTTCCAAAATTTATGTTGAAATTTAATACCCAGTGTGGCAGTATTGAGAGGCGGGGACATTTCAGAGGTGATTGGGCAATGAGTGTTCTACCGTCAGAAATGAATTAATCCATTCATGGTTTAATGGATTAATGAGTTAATAAATTAATGAGTTATGATGGGCACATGACTATGGCTTTATAAGAAGAGAAAGTGAGACCTGAGCTAGCATACTTGTCCACGCCATGAGATTTCTCATGCTGTCCCCTTGAGTCTCTGCAGAGACTTCCCCAGCAAGAGGGCCATCATTAGATGTAGTTCCTCAACCACGGACTTCTTAGCTTTCATATCTGTAAGAAATAATTTCTTTTCTTTCATAAATTATGCAATTCTATGTGTGCTGTTGTAAGCAACAGAAAATAGTCAAAGACACAGGAATCAATATGAGTGAAAACTAGAGACATTTTCATTCAACTGATATTTGCCAGAAGTGTGGTTATGAGGAAGGAGAGATCGATCATTAAATGAGAACAACAGGTTCTCTGAGAAGTCAAAAAGGTAGAATTTGGAGGCCAGCTGAAAGGATACTCTTAGCAAACAAAGAATCTTTTCATTTCCACACAAATGGAGAGAAAAAGAGGACAAAAATGCAAATAATTTTGTATGTTTAGTGGTAAAATCCTAAGGCAATTTTAACTTCTTAGTTTCTTTGTATTCTGTGAATTAGATATCCTTTGAGAGCGAAGGAGAATGTTGGGGGTGTGAGGGAGGAAAGTCTGAAATAGGCAGGTGTTCCCTATGATGTAAAGCATTAGAGAGATGGCAAACTAAGAACACAATAGTATTTAGATTCAAAGGCCAAGGTGAATTTGGTTGATTCCTTTTTCCTTTCTTAAATGAACTGAAATGAATAAATTTTGTTATAAGGTGATAGAAGGTTGAGGGTTCAATTTCAATTTTAATTTCCCTGTTTTCAGACATTGTTCTGAGTACATCCCTGTCATATTCTTTTCTGTTTGGACAACTTGTGTGAAAGCATTTCTCTGAGATTTTGAACTAGAGTGGCAGTTGCTTGAAGATTTCTGGCTCCTTTAAGGATCCTGGAAAAGAGTTCACTTATTAGTACTAGAAGATTCCTTGACTTTAGTATGAAAAACACTGCCTGATTTCTAGTTCTTGACTAATACAAGTCAAAGAGCTAAAATAATAAAAAGATAATTCTTGCCTTTGCTCACCTCCCCAGTGCATACATACCTACTTTGAGGCATTCTTGGCCTCTGGGTGGACCCATTCCCTATGTTGTATCTGCCATCTAGCCTCTCTGCTCCTAAGTAATGGAAATCTATAGACAGCACATGAGGAGTAATATTTCACCACACTAGTAGCCTCAAGATACACTGTTGTGTCTGTAATTATAGATTCATAAGACACATTTGTAGTTTTGGATAAAGGAATGAAGACAAGAAGTGAAAGTCTAATGTATGCCACACACACACAAAAACAACAATTAGCAACAAATTGATGATAACAAGATTCAGAGATAACTGTGAGTTTTATTTCTTAGGAGATAAATAAAAAGACAATATGATTAGCTGTGACATTAGCATTGGGTATTGCTGTATTGCACACAGGAAAAAGTAAATATCAGTTTCTTCATTGTATTTTTAAAATTCCATTGACAAGATTGTTGGTATTGGCATGCTATAAAATTTTGTAGAGTACAAATGTATTTTTAATGGTTAATTATTGTGGTGTTATATATTGTTTTTCACTCATTGTCCCTGATTCATAACTTCCATAGCCCTTGTTACAGTCTTTTGTTATAATGTTGAGTGTGTTGAGCCTCAGGGCAGGCCTCAGAAACAGAATCTCTCAGACTTTCTCCTGTTGTACTTTCTCCTGTCTCATGGTAGTTCTTTAATCTTCCCTTGCTTTCTGATTGTGAGTCTTAAGACTCTCCCCAGAGGGCCCTATACTCTGGGGAAAGGAATGTTGATGTTATGAAGCTTCCATAAAAATACAAGAGGATTGGGTTTGGTGAGCTTCTGGATAGCTGAACATGTGGATGTTCCTGGAGGGTGGGGTGTCGAGGGAAGGCATGGAAACCCCGCACCCCATCCCCCATACCTCACCCTATGCATCTTCTTCATCTATATCTTTTGCAATTTCCTTTACAATAAACTGGTAAATTTAAGTGTTTCTCTGAGTTCTGTGAGTTGCTCCCACAAATTAATCAAACCTAAAGAGAGAGGTCAGAGGAAACCAGTGAGTCAGTCAGTCAGAAGTTCTGGAGGTCAAGACTTGTAACTGATGTCTAGGGTGGGGGGAAGATTTGTGGAACTGAGCACTTCCCTGTGGGATGTGACACAATCTCCAGGTAGATAGAGTTGGAAGTGAATCAGAAGACACCTCGTTGAGGTCTGCTGCTTGGTGGTGGGGAGAAACCTCCATATTTGGCCACAGAAGATTTCTTCCACGTTGTTGACTATTGTGGTGGTGGAATGAGAGCAGAAGAAAAAAGACTATTTGGGAGAGCTTTCCCCAGAGTAATTATACATAGTATTTGCTGAAAATTCTATCACCTGAAGGCACAAATATGAAAAACAGACTTGACCTATTCACAGAATGAAGAAGAGGATGACAGAGGTGTTCCCAAATGAAATAACATAGAAAATAATAATAATTAGTAGATAATTCTAATCATATTCATTACTTTCCAACAAGCAGTAGTAGAAAAACTATCCTGTATTAGTGGAGCTTTTAGCATCACAAATGGTCTTTCCATATTTTCCATTCTCCATTCCTTTGTAAAAAAAAATCACTTATTCGGTTGTTAATACATTTATGAAAGTCTCCTAAAAAAATGTAAAGCATTTAAAATGGCATAAATTCACACTTCCTTCCTTGAAGAAATGTGTATTTGCAAGTACGCTGAGTACTTAAGAATCATTATTATATATTATATGTGAGTTCCTCATAGATACTATAGAAAATGTGTTATTACTTACATCAACAGCATATTTATCTTCATTTTGCCTTTCTTTGAAAAGGAAGATGCCTTTACTATTTTCAATTTTTAACAAAAGACGTATACATGTTATTATAGCAAATTCTTGTCTAGGAACTGTACAGTACAGACACAGGAAACTGCAGTGAGGCAGCATTTTCCAGAATTGTGTATATATTTATACATGTATATATATGCAATATGTGCATATGTGTATACTACGAATATTTACATATATGTATAATATGAATATTTACATATACATATATATGTAAATACGTATATATGTATATATACATATACGTATATATGTATATATATGTTATATATGTGTATATATAAATATATATGAAAAAGAACATATATATAGTAAATGTCAGAAAAACTGACATGAGAGGTATTTTTTAAAGTAATTTTTAAGGTAAAGAGTAAGTTTAACCTAATTATATAAGCCATCAATACCTATAATACTTCACAAGTTACTGCTCAGAGATTGTCATGAGTTTGGGGAATCATAAGATTATCAAGATTTTCTGAGTAATTTAAAAGATCAAATAAGTGTTTAATATTTAATATAGATTCTATGGAAAGTATATTTTACTTCTTTCTTGATCAATAATTTATGCATTGGATGTATGTTAACTTTTAATTAACTAGAACATCATTTTCAAATTATTTAGCTTAAATGGCAATTTATCCAACAGCATCTTTTATGAATTTTCTTTAAAAAAGAAAAAATATATTCAATATTATGCCAGAAGTTTTGTGAACTGTGATAATAAATTGACAATGTTAAAGCCTTACTATTTTGTAAATATCAGGCATTTTTATAATAATAATGATATATTTTAGGAATTTAGCTTAAATTCTTAAAAATAGTTACTCTATAACTAGCAATTTTAAGTTTTATGTTTAAAGTATTCAGATCTATGGTGGTTTTGAAGAGCAAACAGAAAACTTAGACGTTCATAAGTTAGCTTTTATACTCATGCCCTAAATTTATGTAACTTATTTAACTTTTACAGCTTCATTGTGGTTCCTGTGATTCTTGACACATCTAATGTTATTTGTTATGAGTAGTTTCAATATTTTTATACCTTCTTTAAATACATGAACTAATTCAGTTTGTAGTCAAATTTAACAGAATTATGAATAAATAATGTAGCACTATTTCAAATATATTACTTAATAGTTACAATGAAATTTGACATTTCATGCCTATATGCTAAGGGAATTTTCATAGTTATTCTCTTATAATGATTTTACCATGATGACAAAAACCAAAAAGTGGTTGGACCTGAGTGAATACTAATTGAATGGAAATGTTTTTCCTAGTGATTTCTGGATCAGTCCATTTCTCTCTTGACCTCTAGCATTCTGTGAATTTTATTTTGTTTCAAAAACCACATTTATTGGGACTTTTGTTATTTTGAAACTTAGTTGAAATTTCATGAGAAATAGCCTAAGAAATCGTTCTCAAAATTTAGATTCACACTATTTTTAAATCAGACTTGAGAGTGACAGGCAGCTTACTTGCAGGGACAACCTCGGCAGGGAAGAGCCTGCAGCCCTAAACAGCTGAGTGCCTAAGGCAATCTGTAACTGCAGAACTGCTCTCTGAACTTCTGCTGGGAGTGCATCTCACTGGACAGATTTGCTTGTTGAAGATTTTTGTTCTTTTCTTGGTTTTGAGTCAAGATGGAGAAATCATTTTGCTATGACATTATATATATATAAAAAGAAGAAATCAGGCAAGGCTTAGGTTGTGAGGTGTTTATCCTCTTCTCAGTATGTGCCTGAATCACCCACCTACGCTGACAGCAGTTATGCAGACGCAGGCAGAAGAAAATAGGCCCCTTTAACATTTAATATCAGATTTGGGTTTCCCCAGAGAATGCTGGTTACTGGCATGGCTGTGAGTGATGCATTCTTACAGAATGTTTCAGCCATAAATCAATCCTGAATCGTACTTTTCCTGGAGTTCTTTTCTACTCTTCTGAAATCCTAGTGTATCACGCATGCACACTCTATTTCAGACTGAGCCTAAATACATTTACCAAAATAAGATTCAAATAATTAAATGTGACTTTTATAATTGTTTTCCTCTGAAGATCTAGAGCCTAATCTGGCTCTGGTTAATCATTTCATTTGACTTTTAATACAGTGTCAGTTTATTTAGTTGGAATTAGTTTTCTATTTCTCTCCTTTTTGTAAACGCTGCCTGTTTACTTAACAATATTTGGCTTTGCCTAATGATATGTACAGAAGACAGTGCTAAGTGGAACATCAGCTGTTTACATCAGCTCTAACAATTAATGCATGTTAATTTTTAATTACACTGATTGTACTAGAGGCAGAATGTATGTTTCTTCACAGAACAGATGTACTAGTCAGCTTGGCTGGTGAACATGCATATCGATCAGATGTTGATGCTGCCAGCAATTCAGCAAAGTCTGCTAAGAGTGTCGGCTTCTAATGTACTTACAAGTTTACGGCTTAGAGTCCTGGTGGAGGCAATACAGCTCGATGCTATATCTTCTAATGTTTACAGATAATCACAATATGTCTGTTTTGTGGTTAGTATTCTACAGCGTATGATTAGAAGATCAAATAGGTATGAGGGGATCCAAAGGTGTCTTCGCCTGTGGACTACTTTTCTCTTACTTGCTACAGTCTATTCAAAGATTTTATTTTGCCAGTAGGAAACCTTTTCCCCCCCCAGACATGGTTCTTGTGTTAATATAGATTTCTGACACAGATGACCATTGGACTTCAAGGAGACTATAATTATTTGCAAAGAAATCTGTCTCTGTGGAGCATCATCACCAAAGCTAAGTGGGAAGTGCACAGAAAACGCCAAGCAACAAGATAGCAGGCAACCGACAGGCTCTCCAGTCAATGACCAATCTATCAAGAGACACTTATTGAATGTTTTAACATTTTGAGCATTTTACTATGTTACTACGAGTTACCACACCATGATGGTTGAAAACAAATCTCAAAGTCCTCTGCCCTTAGAGAACTCATACTCTTACTCATAACTCACGTGAGAAATAAGACTCATATGCACAAAACAATTAAGGAATAGTTATATGCTGTATAATAGAGTTGAACTGGGGTTGCTTACCCAAAAGCATGATTTGAATATAAATGTACTAAGTGGTAGTTTGTTACTTAGCTTTACTAAAATCTTTTATATTACTCTACAGATAAGAATATATCACACTAAAGCAACTCTTCTATTCCTAACTATTGTTCTCTAAAACATTTAAGAAGAAATCCCTTGTATATATTTTTACTTATGGATAGAAACGACTATCTGATTTGAACTGATTGGACTTTGAGGTCCTGTGTGTGTGTGTGTGTGTGTGTGCACACGCGTGCGCGCGCGCACTCACACGCGGGCGTGCACAACTTAAAAAAAAACTGATTCTAAATTTATATGAAAATGCAAAGGATCATTAGTAGCTATGGACTAAGAACAAAGATTAGGAACTTATACTACCAAATTTTAAGATGTACTATAAAGTTTTAGTGATTAAGACAATGTGGTAGCAATGCAGTTATAGATTAAAGTGCTAAAGCAACAAGTAAAGAATTTAAAAGTAGGCCTGCTTATGCTATTCCAGTTTTGTGAGGACAAAACTTTTAAAATAAATGATTCTGGGTCAACTGCTGTATATCTCTATGAATAAAAATTAACTTTAAAATCAATTCTATACTATATACAAAGAGTAGTTTAAGGCAGCTTATAGCTGTAAGTATGAAATGTAAAATCACTAAGTTTCCAGAAAAAACAAAAGACAATATATTTATGAACTTGGTGGAGGCAAAGATTTCTTTAAAAGTGCAGCAAAAAATTAGCCATAAAAGAAGAGATTGCTATACTGGAATTCATTGAAATAATTACTTTTGTTCATCAGAAAAAATCATTAAAAGAGTGAAGAGGCAGGCCACATTCTGAGAGAAGATAAGCAATGTATTCATCTAACATAATATATAAGGAACTTCTAAAAATAAAACAGAAAAAGACAGCCAAACCAGTATTTTTTTTAAATGGGCAAACAACTTGAAATGGCACCCAAAAAACACTATCCAATTGTCCAACATACGGAAAGATACTTAGCATTATTATTTATCATGAAAATGTAAATTATAATTTGAAGGAGATACCACCAGAAGGACTAAAATTAAACAGACTAGTCAGCACCAAAGTTTGGACAGGTTACAGAACAACAAAAATTCCCATTTATTGCTGGTGGTATTGTATCTTGGAACTGCATTCTGAGTAATTGGCAAGTATATGTATGGTAAAGTTAACCATACATAAGTTAAAAGCTTATGAGAATCTTTATAGGAGATTTATTTATAAAATTCTTAAATGAAAAATGATCCAAATAATATTCAAGAGGGCATAACTAATTGTAGTGTATTCACAGCATGAAATATTATACAAAATGAAGACATTATTGCTACATATAACAATGTAATTGTATCTCAGAAGTGTCATATTGAGTAAAAGAAGCAGACATAACAAAAGTAATCTTATAATTGTATATTCAGTTAAATAACAAGCAAAATGAGATTTTTATTTCTGGTATAACTGTGAGGAGCTCCATGGTCCCACTCCATAGTAAAACTAGTAAAAATTGTAAATAAAAACAATAAAGTTTCAAGAAACTGCATGCACCATATGAAGAAATATTTATTCATGAAAATCTATTATACTTATTGAAAGGACAGAGCCTCAAATGGAGTTTCTCTGATCTACCCTTTTCTGGAACCCTGGAGTCACAAACCATTAAGATTAACATCTCCCAGGAATTTGTCTTTCAGTTGCCAGCCCAGCCCTTCTCATCTATGTGGTTAATCACCCATGACTGACCTACCTATTGTCAGAGATACAGGAGACAAACCATCACCATGATGTCAAGTCCTGTGAATGCTTGCCTGCCTTCTCCCACCAAAGAAACTTTAAAAACCCTCAGTCTCAAGCATTTGCTGCCACATTTTCTTCAAGCATATGATCTCTTCTCTACCTTGGGAAGTGAATCCATTATTGTCAAATCTACTTTCTAAATAAACTTTCTTTTCTAATATAATTTCTGCAAAATTCTTTGCGTACCCATGGCACCTGCTCAACCCGCTGACCTATCATTTTTAGTGGTCCCTTACAGGGACTATGAAGTCACTACAACACTCTTTCTGTCATTCTCTTTTTAAACTCAAGTCTCTCTGTGTACTGTGCTGGAATTCAGAGACAACTGATGGCCACTTTGGCCAGACCTCCCTGTCGCCTCGGCTTTATCTGGTACAAAATTCCAACACCATCGACTGGTGAGTTCATATGTTATCAACCTTTTCCCTCCATTAGAAGGTCTGGTAAAGACTCGAAAAGCTATTTTTTTCCATTTGGAAGCTTTCTATCACTGGGGATCCAATCCCCTCCTCATAAATCTTGGTACCAAGTCTTCCAAGCATGTGTAGGAACAGCCTTGCCACTGGAGGAAGAACTGCGTTTGGTGATTTTGGGGAGAACAAGGGGATGCCCCTTCTCACTTGATATGCACACACATGTGCTGATTCCACTGATTCTCTCTTGGGACATCAATTGAGAATGTGGATGAGTTTTTCTCTTTTCGAGACCACTCCCAGGACCAACCCCTTTTTCTCTTTAGGGCTTAAAATGGGGAGCCCTCAATCTGAAGTAGCCAAGGGTTCCGTATTGAAATGCATTCTAAAAGGTCTCAGGACGCTCTCACTAGAGAAGGACATCTGCCCTAAGCATCTCCATTTTTTCTCAATACCAGCTAGGGAACCAGAAGGTGGTACCCAAGGCTGGTCTCTTGCTTCTAATACTCTCCTTCAACTTAACCTCGATTGCCACCACAAAGGCAAATGGTTCAAGGTTCCTTATGCACCAGCTTTTCTCAAAATGGTGTGCTGCTTGGTCCCTTGTTCTTCCTGGTGCATACTCCTTCTAACTTCTCAGGCTAATTTGTCTTCCTCTTGTTCACTCTCAAAAGATTCAAATCCAGCTGACCAATCTCCCCCCCGCTTTTCTCCCCCACTTTCTGCTTCCTCTCTCACTATCCAATAACATCCTGGCAGCAACCTTAGTAGCTATAGCAAAAATCAAGTCATGTGTTCTGGCTCCTTCTCCTACCCACTCTCTTTTCCCTTCTCCTGCCCATATTCACTCTGGACATCCTTTTAAAACTCTCAACTTTCCCTGTTCATTGGCTTCCCCTTTGAGAAGTGGCAGGACCAGGAGGTATTATTAAAGGTCATGTTCCTTTTTTTCTATGATAGATCTCTCTCAAATTAAATCTAAACTGGGACTATCAATCCTCCTGGACAAAAACAGAGGAAACACGCATTGGCTAACAAATTATGTTAATGCACAGGAAAACGCAACCTATTGTCATTCTAATCTACTTTTCCAAACCAAATTTCTATCTAGTAAAATCTTACTTCCTATGACTTTACCATGTGATAAAACTTTAGTGCTAGACACTGCCAGTGTTTATTATGCAGTGTTCTCTAGGGTCATCTTCTGGAAAAATGTTGAGTCCTTACTGCACCCAACTAGTTCCCTACCTGCAGGACAAGTAAAGCTTTAAGTGCTAGATACTCTTGGTGTAACACAAAGGGGTATGAACACTGACCATTCCCACATAATTGTTGGATTACTTTGCTGAGTCCGATATTTCTCCTGCTCCTGCAGGATGGGCAAAATGCTGATACTCTCTTTGTGGCACAATGAGGCATGGTAACTGATTACTCTTAATAGTCCACACCTCACAATTATTTTTTTTCAAAAGCTTCATGCCAACCTCCAGTATCTCCTAGTCTGTAATTTAGTAATTTATGAAAGGTCTTAACAAATCTGCCTGTTCACAATTGAAAATAAATAGGGACAGATCATTTCACATCCATGTGGTCTGTTTACTCTAAAAAGTTTCTATATCAGATCATTTCAAACTGAAAAATGGTCAGAAATTTCATATGTACAGACATTTAAAAAATTTTATAATTTACAAATTTAAATTTACTTTACAAACAGGATTATATCCTATAGGGTATTAGATTCCCAGTTCCAGAGGCTAGACTTAAAACTAAGAGTACCAAGCTTCCAATTACAAAAATAATTTTTGAGTTTTCTTTCTAACAGCCTAGTTATGGAAAAAGCAAAAGGGTCCCAACATGGAGGATAGAAAAATCAGAGGCTAAAGACAGGTATCCCAATAGGCAGTTGTCTAAGCAAAAAAGCTTAGACAAAAACAGCTCTACAAAAA
Organism: Carlito syrichta; assembly: GCF_000164805.1. NCBI lineage: Eukaryota > Metazoa > Chordata > Mammalia > Primates > Tarsiidae > Carlito > Carlito syrichta. Next base: position 10,743 of record NW_007246440.1, read on the forward strand.
CTTGGTAAGAACAAACTTGCTAGGGGGGATGGTGTCCATTGCTATGGGTACAATCTGCAGAGTTGAGCACTTGAAGCACAGTTTCCCCAAAGAGGCCTAAACCTCTAGGACCTTGTCCACTGTTCAGGTCAAAGAGCCATTGGGGAGCAGTTGCACCCTTTTCCGGAGGGAAGGAGGAACACCTGGCTCAGGAAATGGTGACCACTGAAAAGGCTTGAAAACCTTCTAAAGTGTCTAGTACCACCAACTTAATACCATCACCCTAATAATCTCATGTGAATATTAGAGCATTGGAACCCAAATTAATTTCTTAATTAACACAGGTGTCAGCCATGTGGTCCTGGCAATCCATGTTGGAATATATAGCCTTGTCTTCATCAAAAGATACTAAAAAATTAATTCAAATTATAGACTTAAAAAGTTAATTATAAAAAGGTAAAAAAAAAAAGAAAAGAAAAGAAAAGGAAAGAAACTTCATGCTTTTTTAGGGGGAGAGGGCTTACTGAACATTTTAAAATCTAGATCCCAAGCTTCTCTGTGAGGCTACTCAGAGACCAAAACATGAGCCCCTTCATTGACAATCCCCCAAATATACTGCCTTGAACACCATTAAAATGGCTCTTACCCAAGCCCCAGCCCTGGCTCTTTCAAACCCATAAGAGAATTTCTTCTACAGGGAGGAAGGAATAAATTCAGTTTGTTGTTTAATAAAATAAATCTCAATCAAAAAGTGAGATTTTGACTTCTCAAGATCTTTGGCTAAATAACGTTAACAGTGACCTGTAATCCTGTGTTATAAAATTATGTTTTTAAAAGCTTTAATACTTAACAACATTTTCAACACGTAAAGTTTCAGCTTCTCAATCCAGTCTCTCTAGGATGGAGTAGGAAGCAAACAGTGGCTTCAGGAACCACACCTCCCCCATGTCCTCCTTCTGAACTGCCACCATCATGGCTCAGGTGGTACCTGCAGACCAGACACACTGTATTGTAAACAGCATCTATTGTGAAACCTAAAGTGGCATGTGGGATCTTTCTCAGACGTTGCCTACACAGGCCTCAGTCACCCACAATAGTTTTTAATCAGCTACAGGACTCTGACAAATGCTCTCTAGTAAAACTTTTTGTTTAAAATATTACTCAGAGTCAAAAAAGAAAAAAAAAAACCATTTCTTAAAGTTATTTGGTTTCACAAATAAGTGAAGTATGTTCTTATAAGCTAAATTTAGGGCATATATCTTTCTCTCTAATTTCTCCAGAATTGGGACACTATTACTTTATAACACTATGGTTTTTGCATAAATTTAATAAGACCCTATTTTCTTTTGTAACTAAATTTGATTTAAATACGAATTGTTTTATCAAGACGAACTAAAACACTGTTTCAGAACAAAATGCTTTGAGGAATTAAGATTAAAACCTATAAAGAGCCAATAATAAAAACCCCCAGAAAGCCTGACCCAGTCCATACAGGTCTCTACAACAAATCTTTGGCTAACTCAAAGGCTCCTGAAGAATTCAATCTAAAATTCCTTATGAAAAGGGATCCAACAAAGCCAATTCAAAAGAGCTTTATGCAAATAATTATTCTTACTACACTCACACAAATAAGTCTAAAACTTACTTTACAAATAAATTGGTCCACTATAATTTACCTTTAATAAAAATAGGAGACTGGAGAGAGGAAATTATGTTTCAAAAATATTGAAAAGGAATGTTTTAAAATTTTCTTATTCATTATTGTTTTCTACAATTTAGGCTGCATTATAACTACCTGTCTCCAAACTAACATCTTCAAACTTTCTCAAAGTCGCTATATTTCCTTGTTAAAGTCATTATCTTAGTAGTTACCTTACACTGTTTTTCTTTTGCCCAGACTTATTTTCCTCTGCTTCCCAACATTTATGATATTCTCTGTATATGTAAAACAAAAATGGTCCTAACTTTCCTAAATCTTTTCCTTTAAAAACAACTTACATAACTGTTTATAAACTTTCATCACAAAACCCAAAGAATCTCAGAGGCAAGCTGTGAATAAATTCAAATATGGACTAAGGAGTCTGTTGGTACAACAGTGGGAACTACCAGGATTCTTAGAGTGGGTGCCAAGTTCATTGGGGTAACTATTAATATGTCTTACCAAACAGTAATGCCTTAATAAGTCATATCAGCAGCCATAATGGCTCTTATTATACTATTATTACTTCTAGTAGTATGTGCTTTTACACAGTGTTTTGTTTGCAAACACTAAAAATACTCTAACAACTCCATTGATTCCTGTCTCCTCATCTCTTCTTAGGAACAGCGCTGTGCCCCAGTTCAGTAAGAAATAGCTACAGTAGACAGACCAGCATGCACAGTCCCCTGTATTAAATAAAAAATATTTCAAAACAACCAGAGGAGGGAATGAAAGGACAGAACCTAAAATGGAGTTTCTCTGGTTTCCTTGCACTCACACACAACAATAATTCTTTCCTGGAACCCTGGATGAATCACAAGACATTAAGATTAACATCCCCCAAAATTTGTCTTTCAGTTACCAACCCAGTTCTTGTGTATGTAACCACCCATAACTGACCCACCCATCTATCTAGTTGTCAGAGATACGAGAAACAAAACCCATCACCATGACATCAGCTCCTGTAAATGCTTGCCTATGACCCCAAAACGAAGCTTTAAAAACCTCTCATCTCAAGCATCCTTCACCATACTTCCTTCAAGTGCCTGGCCCCTTTTCTCTCTTGAGAAGTGAATCCACTTTTTTCTAATCTACTTTCCAAATAAACTTTCTTTTCTAATCTAATTTCTATGCATTTATTTGCATACCTGCAGCATTGGCTCAGCCCACTGACTTAACACTTACTCAGTAAAAACTACAAGGGCCTGTGGAACTTGAATTAAGACCCATATCCTTCATGCCCCTCCTCGCAGCTCAGCTAGACAGAAACTCTACTCCAAACTTGAACAGCCAAGAACACAGGCCTGCCTCTCCCTCTAGCTCCCAGTTGGGAAGACATCAGAGGTGTTGAACATCAGTATTTCTCATTTCTGCTGAGTCTAAGTTCCAGATGAGCGTAGTTAAGAGATGGAGGACCCCTTTTCCTGCCCAGCCCCCACTTGTGAGACAGAGGGTCTACCTTGGGAGTGGTGTCTAAGAATACCACTTGCCCTGGCCCAAGGAAGGCAAGCCAAGGATACCTAGAGACCCCTTCCCATCCACTGAGTGCTCAGTTCCTCAACTGACAAGCTCACTATGGTCCCTGTCCCCAGCACCAAACATGCAGCTTGAGATTTTGCCTGGGAAAACAGGGAAGCTGTAGAACAGATAACTTAAAATCCCTCTTCAAAGAAAGACACTTAATTCGCAACAGAATGTAAAAGTGTTAGCTCTAAAAGAACTCCAAAAAACAGTGGAATTTAGGTTAAAGGCAATTGACAGACAATAAATAGATTCATGGGAAATATAGGCTCATCTGTAGACCAACTAGTTTATTGAAAAGCAATGGGAAGGCCAGGCTCGGTGGCTCAACCAGTACTCCCAGCACTTTGGGAGGCTGAAGTGAGTGGATTGCCTGAGTCTGTGGGTTCGAGACTAGCCCTGGCAACTTGGTGAGACCTCGTCTACAATAAATCAAAAATTAGCCGGGCATAGTAGCACACGCCTGTAGTTCCGGCTACTGCAGCACAGTAGCAGCATCAGGATATCTGTATCAGCTGTTAAACAAAAGCAACAACAAAATAACAGCAGGCTTTCAATTTCCCCCGACACCGATGTGTCTTAATAAACAAACTGTAACCCCCCCTTGGGATTCTAAATGAACTGTGTGTTGTGTGCCTCTGTTTTAACTGTGACCTATCACAGGTTTTTCACTTGTGGCACCATATTGGTGCTGAAACTTTGGATTTTGAAGCATTTCAAAATTTGGATTTTCAAATTGGGAATACACAACTTGTATATGCATATACACATGCACATATAAATATAAATTTACAATACTATACATACAATATATGAGGGGGAGCCAAAAACGTGGAATTTATTTTATAAAAATTGTGTATTTATTCGTACATGCTTAAACTTTGGTCACGTTCAAAGTACTCTCTTTTTGACGCGATACACATATCGACACACTTTTTCCACCACTCAAAACATTTTTTGAACTCTCCCATCTTGATGCCTGTTAGTGCTTCTGCCATTTTTTGTTTCACCTCTTCCACATCGGCAAAACATTTCACTTTGAGGATTTTTTTCATCTAGGGAAACAAACAAACAAAAAAGTGTCTCAGGGTGAGGTTGAATGAATAGGTAGTGTGAGGGCAAAAGGGTCACGCCATTTTTGGTCAAAAACTGCTGAATACTAAGTGTGATGTGGTCAGCACTTATCATGAAATGGGCAAATGCATTGAAAGAATTTCCCCCCAAAATTCACTGAAGCCAAATATAGCCTCGCACCACAACCCTAGCTGGTACACTGATGCCAAAGGGTGCCTAGAACAAGTAACTAGCATGGGAAGCCTGCACTACAAAGGGGTCACACTCCAAATAATAATTCCGTTTTGAGGGAGTATCCCTTTTACACATATAGTGTAGCATACTATGTTGTATCTACTATAAGAATACGATATATCTCTGTATATACAGTATTATTGGATCTCTAACATATATACACGTAATATATTGGTCAATAATAACACAAAACAAGTGGGTGGATGCCAACTGTATTCAGCTAAGGAAATGACTTACAGATAGAAATTTAAATCCATATGAATAAATGAAGACAACTGCAAATAATGAATGAGAAGGTTAATGTAAGAAAAAGCTATATATATATACATTTGCTCACCTTTTTTCTTAGTTTCAATAAGACATAAGATTCTATAAATAATTATTCTAATAATGCACCACTGGGTTTATGGCAATTATAGATGTAATATGTTTAAGAATAATAAGGTTGAGTGTAGTGGCTCATGTCTGTTAATCCCAGCACTTTGAGAGGCAGGATGGGAGAATTACTTGAACCCAGGAGTTCAAGACCGGCCTAAGCAACATAGCAAACCCTTGCTTCTACAAAAGATCAAAATGTGGTTCACTCCTGAAGTCTTAGCTACTTGAGAAGCTGAGGCAGAAAGATTGCCTGAGTCCAGAAGGCTGTGGAGAAGAGAATGATGAGCAATATAGAAATAATATTTTACTATCACAATGGATTTAAGTTTGTATAAATATAAAGGTGTTTCTTTTAGGTTAATATGCATATAATAAGCCTGAAAGCAGACACTAAGGAAATAACTTTAAAAATAAAGTAAAAAATTAATTAAATAAATTAAAACATTCCATGAGCAAATGTTTACTTAATGCAAAAAAAAAAAAAAAAATTAGCAAAGCAGTAAAGGAGAAAAAGACATAGAAAACAAAATTCAAAATAGCATATGTAAATCAACTATGTCAGTAATAACATTAAATGTGAATAGATTAAATATTCTAATCAAAAATTAAGGATTATCATATGAGATTAAAAAACAAGATATCTAACGATGTCAATAGCATTAAATGCAAACAAATTAAATATTCCAATCAAAAAACAGAATTTCTCAGATAGAATTAAAAAAGAAACAAAACATGATCTAACTCTATGCTGTTCATAAGATACACCTTGAAATTTAAAAGTAAAAATAGATTTTTATAATTATAGAATGAGAAAAGGTATATTATGCAAACAATGACCACAAGAAAGTTGAGGTGGCTATATTAATAATAGACAAGGTCGACTTTTATACAAATAATATTACAGACATAAGAAAGGACATTTATAATAATAAATAATAAATTCATCAGGAAGATGCAGCACACATATATGCACCTAATAACAGGCCCCAAAGTACATAAAGAAAATCTCAACAGAAATGAAAGGAGAAATTGATAATTTATTAATAGAGAAGTCAATACCCCAATTTCTGTAATAGATAGACCAAACAGAAGATCAACAACAACAAAAATACTTTAACAACACTATAAAGAAATAAGACCTAACAGACATTTATAGAATAGTTCACTCCACAGCTGCAATATATATTTTTCTCAAGTACATGTAGAACATTATCCTAGATAAACAAACTTCAATGTTATAAAAAAAACTCAATAAATTTAAAGGATAGAAATAATATAAAGTATGTTTTCTGAATGCAGTGAAATGAAATCAGAAATGGAACATATATGTGTGTGTTTATACACACACACACACACATACACACACACACACACACACATATATATTCAACAACATACGCCTAAATAACTAAATAGTGGGTCAAAGAAGACATCCAAAGAGAAATTTAAAAATATTTTGTAATGAATAAAAATGAAGCCACAGCACAACAAAATGTATGAGATGAAGTTTAAGCAGAGCGTACAGATAAGTTTATGGCAATAAAGGACTAAATTTTTTTTGTTTTTGAGTTGGAGTCTCACTCTGTCACCCAGACTGGATTGCAGTGGCTGCTCCCGGCCACTGCAGTCTCGACCTGCTGGGCTCCGGTGATCCTTCCGCCTCAGCCTTCCAAATTGCTGGAACTACAGGGACGCGCTACCACACCTGGCTAATTCTTTGATTTATTGTAGAGATGAGGTTTTGCCAAGTTGCTTAGGTGGGTCTCGAACCTGTGGGTTCAGGCAATCCACTCACCTCAGCCTTCCAAAGCGCGGGATTACAGGCTGAGCCACCAAGCCCGGCTAGGACTAAATTTTTTAAAAAGAAAAATCTCAAGCCAATAATTTTATATTCTTTCTTAAAACAGTGCAAAAAGAAGAGAAAGCCAAATGTAAAGCAAGGAAGAGGGAAAAAATATTAGTGTGGAAAGCAATGGAACTGAAAATAAAGCAAATTATAGAGATAGCTAATGAAAGAAAAACTTTATTCTTTGTGAAAAGACCACATGATTGACAAACCTTTAGCTATATTGGCCAAGAAAAGAAGAGAGAAGACTCAAATTACTACAGCAGAAGTGAAAGAGAAGGTAGTACTAATGACTTTACAAAGAAAAACAATAAGAAATACTATAAACAATTTTATGCTAATATATTTGATAATTTAGATGAACTAGCCAAATTCTTGGAAAGAAGCAAACCTGACTCAAGAAGAAATAAAAAGTATATATAGGCTTATACCTAGTAAAGTGATAGATGTAGTAATAAAAAAAAATTCCCATAAAGAAATTTCAAATGGCTTCATAGAGGAATTAACCTTAAGAAGAATTAATTACAAATTTTCACAAACTCTCCCACAAATAAAAGAAGTGTAACACTTTCCGTCTTATTCTATGAGGCCAATATTACCTTGATGCCAAAGCCAGACAAACACTTCATAAGAAAACTACAGAGCAATGTCTCTTATAATATGGCTGCAAAAACTTCTACAAAATAATAGTAAGCCAAATCAACAACATATAAAAAGATATGTATACCATGACCAAGTGAGATTTATCTCAGGGCTGTAAGTTTGGCTCAACATCTGAAAATAAACTAATGCAATAACATACCATATCAATAGAATTTTAAAAAGTGTTCATCTTAATAGACATGACATGCAAAAACATACAGATAAAGCTTTTGACAAATTCTAACACTCATGAAAAAATATACAATAGTTTAGGAAGAAAAGGGAACTTTCTCAATCTGAGACTGGACTGGATAAAGAAAATGTGGTACATATACCCAGTGGAATATTATGCAGCAATAAAGAAGGACAAATATATGGACTTCACAGCAACTTGGATGGATTTGGAGTCAATCATACTCAGTGATCTATTACAGAAACAAAGAACAAAGTACCATATGTTCTCACTCATAAGTGGACCTTGAACAATTATAATACCATAAGGGGGCATTTGGCAGTAATGGGGGTGGGATTGGGGGTGGGATTGGCAGTTGAGAGAAACTGCTAGGGGAGTGAGGGGCATACCTCATCAACAAGGGTACCTGCATAATTTGTATACCAAACCCTGAATTGTACCCCACATCTTTATAATAAAAAAAGAGTAAGTATAAAAACTCCATAGCAAATGTCATACATAATAATGAAAGGATGAATGCTGTTTGTGTGAGATCAAGAATAAGAGATGGATGTTCACTTTTATCACCTTTAGTCAATATATTAGAGGTATTAGCCAGGCCAGTTAGGCAAAGGATAAAAAATAAACGGCATTCAGATTGAAATTAAGAAATAATAAAACTTTTGCAATTAACAGATGACATGATCTTGTTTATAGATAATCTGAAGAAAATCCACTAAAAAAATTTTGATTTTTGATAAATTCAGAAAGTTTGCAAGATACAAGATCAATGCATGTAAAGTCAATTGCATTTCTGTATATTTGCAATAAACAATCTGAAAATGAAATAAAGAAAAATCATTTAAAATAACATCAGAAAAAATAAAATCTTTAAGGATAACTTTAACAAAAGAAGTGCAAATTTTATAATCTGAAAACTGCAATGCATTGTGGAAAGAAACAAAAGAAGATTTAAATAAATTTTAAAAATCATATGTCCAGGAATTAGAAGACAATTCTTTTTTTAATTTTGGGTTTTTTTTTTTGAGTCAGAGTCTCACTCTGTCACCCAGGCTGGAGTGCAGTAGCATGCTCATGTCCACCACAGTCTCTGCCTGCTGAGCCTAGGCGATCCTTCTAACTCAGCCTTCCAAGTAGCTGGAACCACAGGTGCCCCTGCACTACCATGCCTGGTTAATTTTTTTGGTTTATTGTACAGCCGAGGTCTTGCCAAGTTGCCAGGCTGGTCTCTAACCCCTGGGATCTGCCAATCCTCTCGCCTCTGCCTCCCAAAGTGCTGGGATTACAGGTATGAGCCACCAATGTCAAGTGACAATACTGTTAAGATGACAAAACTCCCCAAATTGAACTCCAAATTCAATGCAATCCTGTTAGAAAGAATGTCAGCTGGCTTCTTGCAGAATTTGGCAAGTTGATTCTAAAAATTATTTGAGATTGTAAGTGATGCAAAGAGGCAAAAGAATACTGAAAAAGAAGAACAAGTTGGAGGAGTCAATTTCTTTTCTTTTTTAAAATTATACAACTCTAAAATTTTCTTTTTTTTAATTTTAAAATTATGGGGTACAATTCAGGGTTAGGTATACAAATATTCATTATGCAGGTACCCTATTTGATGAGGTGTGGCCTCTCTTCCCCAGGCAGTTTCCCACTGCTGACACTTCCACCTCCCCACCCCCTCCCACGCCGCCCCCCGCAGTTTCCCGCTACTGTCATGAGGGGTCAATTTCAACGAGGAGTCAATTTCAAAACATATGGCAAAGCAGTAACAATCAAGATAGTGTGATGGGGGAGGGGTAAAATGGTGGTGGCGAAACCAGTTGCAGTAGTGAGTCTGCATGGATGAGTGTACATAAGGATGAATTCACATTTTTGTGTGTGTATATGCAAGTGGGTAAGTGAATATCCAACTGAGGGGAAACACAGGTTGAAGCACCTGGGCCTCCCCTGCAAAAGCAGCTGCAATTTACCACTGCTCCAAATCCTGCACCTGTGTGCAGACAAATCTGCCATTTTAGGGGCATCTCTCAGGAAAAGACAGCAAAGATCAGCCACCTCTGGCACCTGGCCCACACGACCACCTGCGGCGACAGGCCAGACACCGGCAGCCGGGATTGTGGAGAAAGTGGGGAGGAAATCTAGAGCTGAGCCCCACCAACAGATAAGACGTGAGCGGAGGCCATTTTCCTTGTCCCAGAACAGGGCAGACACTTGCTCCAGCTTGCACAGTTCTGAGCAGCCTGAATCCTGAGACCCAGAGATGATCCGCTGCACTTCTCTGGAACTGACCATTGTTTGCCCAGAAAGGATACTTCGAGTGCACAATACTGGAAAGACAGATGCCCCACCCCCTATGCTGGATCAAACACAGACAGGTACAATCACCATACAGTCAGAGCGGCAGATCTAGCAGCAGATGAGCTGGGGTAAGTCCTGATCTGATTCATTCCCTCTCCCACAGCAGTCCATGGGTCAACTGACCCGCGTGGAGAGCTGCCTGATAGGCCTGAATTGAGAGCAGAGGGGAGGGTCTAGAGACCAGACCTCTCCCAACTGTGGGAGAGTCAAAAGCAGCGGAGCTGGGGTCATGCCAGTTAAAAACAAAAACAACCCCCCCCAAAAAAACCCTGAAGTTCCAGAAGAAGCCACAAGAGGGCGCTCCTTTTATTTATTTATTTTTTGCCCTCTCTCCATACATCTTTCTGTGTCTTCTGATTTGATTTACCTTTTTCTCCCTCTTTTTTTTTGTATGCGAACATATTTAAGGGAGCATGTATCTTCAATTTTTTGTGTGTATTTTTATTTGTTTAGTTGTTTGCTTACCTGACTGTTTTCTTTCTTCTCATCTTCCTTTCATATCCCTTCTTCCTTTCTCTGTGTTTTTCCCTTTTGTTATCTCATTTTGATTTCAGGGGGCATACATATTCCTCCAGAAAATAGACCTATTGTAAGGTGATGGGAAGCAGATTCCAGGGGTCCACACACCTGTCAGCAGATACTGTGATCTGCAGGTATCTTCTGAACCATAGCTTCCCCCATTACACTGTAATCAAATCTCAAAACCACAAAAAGACAGTAGAGTTCCTCCACCCCCAGCCTGGCTTCAAAATTGAATAAATCTAAAGACTCTACCTAAGGAAGGATAAGGGATTGAGCAAACAGAAGTTAATTCTATCCTCCCTATCTCTGAGCAATGGATTTAAGGGGGGGGACTTATCACAAATGAAGAAGAATCAATGGAAGAACACAGGTAATCCCCAGGCTCCTGGGAAGACAGTGCCTGAGAATATAGACTTTGAAATTCAAATAATAAAGAGCCCCCAGAATGACTGATCTCAAACCACAAATTGTTCATCAAGATACTGATGAATGAAAACACAGAAAGAAAAGAAGAAGGAATGAAAGAGTTGATAAGTGAGATGTTGGCTATAAAGAATACAGTGCACAAAATAAATAACAATCTGACAGGCATGGAAAGCAGTATTACCCAAACAGAGGAAAGAATCTCAGAGCTTGAAGATCGAAATCTAGAACTAAATCAAACTGTTATAAACATAGACAGGAAGTTTAAAAAGATGGGACAAAGCCTCCAAGACATATGTAATTATATTAAGAGGCTGAAATGATGCCTCATTGGCATTCCTGAGGCAGAAAGGGAGAGAGAAACCACAGTGGAGCAAGCATTCCATGAGGTTATCCAAGAAAACGTCCCTCATCTCATTGGAGATGTAACCATCCAAACACAAGAGACTCAGATAACACCCACAAAGCATAAAATTATAAGACCAACTCCTAGACACAAACTAATTCATTTACAGAAAGTAGACATAAAAGAAATAATCCTAAAGGCAGCGAGAAAGAAAGGTCATATTACTTACTGTGGAAGACCAACAAGAATAGCAGCAGAATTATCTATAGAAACACTATAGGCTAGAAGAGACTGGAGCCCAATTTTAAAGTTCTCAAGGATAAACAATTCCAGTCAAGAATTTCCTACTCAGCAAAGCTAAACGTCATCAGTGATGGGAAATTAAAATTGTTCCCAGACATTCAATCCCTAAGAATTTATGCTGCTTCCAGAGCAGCTCTATAAGAGACATTTAAGAAGGCATTAAGCACAGAAGAAAGAAAAAAAGAATGACCATACTCTTCTCAAGAATGCAGGAAAACAGCATCAACATAGTTGAAAACAACAGATATATCAACCCCCAAATCAAAAGAAAACCAAAAAACAGCAACAACAACAAATAACTTTGTAAGAGCATTATGACAGAAATAAACTCTCACATCTCAAAAATCAGCCTGAATGTGAATGGACTAAATGCACCACTGAAAAAACTGCATGGAAATTTGGGAGAAAAAAAATGAGACCCAACAATTTTCTGCTTCCAGGAAGTACATCTCAACCCAAAGGACTCTCACAGACTCAAAGTTAGAGGATGGAAAACAAATTTTATATTGAGTGGAACACAAAAGAAGGCAGAAGTCATTATCTTAATATCAAACAAAACAATCTTTAAACTATCAAAAATTTAAAATGATACAGAAGGACACTACATAATGATAAAAGGTTCAATCCATCAACAAGAAATATCTTCCCTAAATATATTTGCACCCAACACAGGAGCACCAGCTTTTATTAAAGAGATATTAAGTAAACTAAAAAAAGATATTGACTCTAACACCATCGAGGGTGGAAACTAAACACCCCACTGACAACCTTAGATAGAACATGAAGCCAAAAAATCAATATAGAGATCTGGAACTTCAACTTTATGCTTAACCAAATGGACTTAATAGATACTTACAGAACACTCCACCCAATAACCACAGAATATACATTCTACTCATCATTGCATGGAACAACTCTGAGATTGGCAACATATCTGGTCATAAATCAAGGATAAACAAATTTCATAAGATCAAAACCCTGCCATGCACCTTTTCAGACCACAGTGTATTAAAAAATAAATATCACCACCAACAAAATTTCCCCCAAACCCACAAAGACTTGAACACTAATGAGCATGATGCTGAACAACTCCTGGGTCAACACAAAAGTCAAAACAGACTAAAAGATTATTGGAAACAAATGAAAATGAAGAAACATCTCACCAAAACCTAAAAGATGTCATGAAAACAGTACTAAGGGGGAGTTTATGTGCCTACGATCACACATCAAGAAAATGGAAAGCCCACAAGTTGATAGTCTAACAAATCACCTGAGGGAGATGGAAAGGCAAGATCACCAAAACCCTAACTTCAGTAAAAGAATTCAAATCCCCAAAGTAAAGGGCCATATATAGGGCAGCGAAGACAAAAACATCATAGGAAAAAAATCAGTAAAACAAAAAACTGGCTCTTTGAAAGGATAAACAAGATTGATGGACCCTTAGCCAGATTGTCCTAGAAAAAGCCCAAATAATCACAATGAGAAGCACATAAGATCAAGTCACAAATGACTCTGAAGAAATATTATCAGAGATTATTATAAATACCTGTATGGAAACTAACTCAAAAACTTAAATAAAGTGGAGGGTTTTCTGACATCACACAACCTCCAAAGGTTGAAACAAGAAGACATTGAGACCCTAAATAGACCATTAACAACCAAGAAATTGACTCTGTCATGAGAAAACTACCTACAGAAAAAAACAAAGCCCTGGGCCAGACTACTGTCTAGCAGAATTCTACAAAATATACAAGGAGGAGCTGATAACATCTTTTAGAAAGCATTCCAAGCAATCAAGAAAGATGGCACTCTCCCCAAATCATTCTATGAAGCCAACATCACATTTATACACAAACCTGGTAAAGATCCAATAAATTAAAAAAACTACAGACCAATATCCCTGATGAACATAGATGCAAAAATTCTCAACAAGATTCTAGCAAATCGGATCCAACAACACATCTCAAAAATCATCCACCATGACCAAGTAGGCTTCATCCTCAGGATGCGAGGGCTGTTTCAACCTCAAGACCATAAATGCAATTAAATTTTATCAGCAGATGTAAACACAAGAACCATATGATTATATCATTAGACACAGAAAACATTTTGTAAAAATCCAACATCCCTTTTTGATAAAAACACATGAACACTTAGGCACAGAGGAAACGTACCTCAAAACAGTACGCACCATCTACAATAAACCCACAGTCAACATATTGCAAAATGGACAGAGATTGGAAGCACTTCTCCTGAAAACTGGAACAAGACAAGGCTGACTCCCACTCCTCCTATTCAACATAGTGTTGGAAATCCTAGCTACAGCAATCAGATAACAGAAGGAAATCAAGGGTATCCAAATAGAAAAAGAGGAATTTGTTATCCCTCTTTGTTGATGATATAAGTCTATCCCTTGAAAACTCCAAATAATCTGTCAAAAACCTCCTTACACTGATAAAGGATTTGGCAAAGTCTCAGGGTGCAAAATCAATGTGCAAAAGAGAATTGCACTCTTATATACTAACAAGAAACAGAAAACCAAATAAAAAGCACAGTCCCATTCACAATAGCCAAAAAAAAAAAATAAATAAAACATAAAAAAACCCAACCAAACAAACAAAAAAACAAACAGCAACAACAACAACAACAAATCAAAGGAGACATAAATGGAAAAAATATTCTGTGCTCATGGGTTGGAAGAATCGACATTGTTAAGATGTCCATCCTTCCAAAGGCAGTTTACAGATTCAACACAATACCAATTAAATTACCAACATCATTCTTCTCAGACCTGGAAATGACAATACAGAAATTCATATGGAAACATAAAAGACCACTAATACCCAAAACAATTCCTAGTAAAAGAAACAAAGTGGGAGGTATCACATTTTCAGACTTTAAACTTTACTATAAGGCTACAATAATCAAAACAGTCTGGTACTGGTATAAGAATAGACATATTGACTAATGGAACAGGATAGAGATTCAAGAAGCAAAACCTCAATTTCTCAACCAACTCATCTTTGGTAAAGCCTTCACCAATTGGGGAGAGGAGAACTTATTCAGGAAATGGTGCTGGGAAAACTGGCTGACTGCATGCAGAAGAACAAAACAGGACCCTACCTATCACAATACAAAAACCAAATCGAAATGAATCAAAGATCACAATGCAATACCTCAAACTATAAGAATCTTAGAAAATGAAGGAGACACTCTTCCAGAAATTGGACTAGTCTACTACTTTGTGATAAAAACCCCAGATGTCCATGCCATAAGAGATAAGATAGACAAGTGGGTCCTCATCAAACTGAAAAGCCTCTGCAAAGCAAAATAAACCATCAAGAGAGTGGGAAGACAGCCCACAAAAGGAGAAAAAAATATGCTAACTGTGTATCTGACAAAGGCCTAACATTCAGGATGTATGAGGAACTCAAATGTGGTGAAAGGAAAAAATAAACAAACAGCCCTATTAAAAAGTGGGCAAAATTTATGAATAGATACTTCTCAAAAGAAGACATATGGGCCAGGCGCAGTGGCTCAAGCCTGTAATCCCAGCACTTTGGGAAGCTGAGGCAAGAGGATTGCCTGAGCCTGGGGGTTCAAGAACAGCCTGGGCAACAAGGTGAGACCTCGTCTCTACAATAAATCAAACAATTAGCCAGGCATAGCAGCACGCACCTGTAGTTCCAGCTACTTAGAAGACTGAGGTGGAAGGACCACCTGAACCCAGCAGGTCGAGGATGCAGTGTCCAGGAGCATGCCACTGCACTCCAGCCTAGGCGACAGAATGAGAGTCCAACTAAAAAAAAAAAAAAAGTGCAGACAACAGATACATGAAAAAATGCTCCTCCTAACTAATCATCAAAGAAATGCAAATTAAAACCACACTAGATACCACCTAACTCCAGCCAGGATGGCCATCATCAATAACTTAAGAAACAACAGATGCTGGAGAGGATGCAGGGAAAAGGGAATGCTTCCACACCATTGGTAGGAATGTAAACTGATGCAACATTTGTGGAAAACTGTAACGATATCTAAAAGATCTAAAAATTGGCCCTCCATACAACCCACTAATCCCCTTTCTGGGAATATACCCAGAATAACTCAAACCATTCTATAAAAAAGATACTTGCACATGCATGCTTTTGCAGCATTATTCACAATAGCACAAACATGGAACCAACTGTGTGCTGCTCATTGAAAGTGTGCAGGATTTAAAAAATGTGGTATGTGTATATATATATGCAATAGAATATTATGCAGCCATAATGGACAAAATTATGGACTTCGTAGTAACTTGAACGGATTTAGTGTCTGTTATACTTGGTGATCTATCAGAGAAATGATGAACTGAGTATTACAAGGTCTTACTTTTAAGTGGACCCTGAACACTTATCATAATACTATAAGAAAGAGTTTGGTAGTAACAGGACACTGGCAGGGGAGGGAGGAGGGAACACTTAACATCAAAAAGGGTATCTGACTCAAATCAGGTGAAGTGGGGACCAAAGGGAGGCCTAAACTTTATCTATACTGATCACTTATCTACCTGCTCCTGAATTGTACTTCACATCTTTAAAATTAAAAAAAGATACTGTGATAATATGGGCATACAGATTGACATTTATCAGTTGAATAGACTCCAGAGACCAGAAATAAACCATATATTTGTGGTCAGTTTACTTTTAACAAAGGTGCCAAGACCATTCAGTGGGGGAAAATTCTACTTTTGTTGAATGGTATTGGGAAACTGTATATCCATATGCAGAAGAATGAAATTGGACCTTATCATACCATACATAAAACACAATGCAAAAGTCTTTCAAATATTTAAATGTTAGTGCTAAAACTATAAAACTCTCAGAATAAAGATAGGGGTAAGTCTGCATGACCTCAGATCTGACAGTGGATTGTTATACATGACACCAAAAGATGAGTCACAAGAGAAAAAAGTATGAATAACAAAATAAAAAATAGGTAAATTGGACTTCATCAAAATTTTAAAAACTTATTTATTCCAACTACACTAAGTACCTAAACTGTTTGAATCTAAGATGTAGTATTTCTGTCCTCAAGCATCCGATGGTCTGCAGATTTGGATGCCAAAGCAACTGGACATAATACCAAGCATAAGGAAGTAATTGTTTTCATATAGGATTATAGAAGCTCATAAAAAGAGAATGAAGTAACACAGAGAACAGAGAAAGGATTCTGCTTTGGATAATTGTGATGATAGCCAAGAAAAAATTCTGAAATGTAAGTAATATTTCAAAACTATAACTTTCTTTACTCTTCCTATCTTCTGATTTTTTTTCTGTTTGCAATGATGCTAGAGAAAATAAATTATCATAAGTAGATTTATAGAAGGGTGGCTGTAGTTAATGCCAATTGCTTTTACTGAATCTTAAAATATATTAAATATATTAAAAAGCAATAATAGTTAGAATAGCCTTGTACTGACACAAAGATCAAGAGACAGATCAATGAATTCATAGTTCAGAAATATATTCAAGTACAGTCAGGCACTGCATAATGACATTTTGGTCAATGACAAATGTGAATATGATTGTGGTTGTGTAATATTATAATGGAGCTGAAAATTTTCTCTCTCGTAGTCATAATGTTGTAGTGCAACTGCGGTATTTATAAAGTCTACCGTAGCACACAGTAATGTCCTAGGCCTTCACATTTGCTCACCACTCACTCACTGACTCAACAAGTGTCCATTCATGGTAAGAGCCCTATACTATTTTTTACTATTTTATCTTTTATGACATATTTTGCTTTTATACCATATTTTATGTCATATTTTTCTGTACCTTTTCTATGTTTTGATACACTAATAATTAATGTATTACAATTGCCTGCAATATTCAGCACAGTAATATGGTGTACAGGTTTGTATTTTAGGAGCAATAGGCTGCACCACATATCCTAAGTACATAGTAGACTATACCACTCTCTGTTATGTTTGCATGATAATGAATGGCCTAATTTTATAGTACATATCCCAGTATTAAGCAATTCATGACTGTACATATAGGAATAGAGCACCTCATACCAGTGGGGAAAATATAAATTTTGAAATAATTGTTAGAATAAAAACATTTTGAGAAAAATATCCGTAAAGCTTAATATCTAACTTGTCACTTACAAATTAGATTCTTGGTGGATTAAAAAGTCTAAATGGGCCGGGTTAGGTGGTTCAGCCTGTAATCTTTGGGAGGCTGAAGAGAGTGGATTGCCTGAGCCTGCGGGTTCGAGACCTGCCCGGGCAACTTGGTGAGACCTCGTCTCTGCAATAAATCAAAAACTAGCCAGGCGTGGTAGCACATGCCTGTAGTTCCAGCTACTTGGAAGGCTGAGGCGGACTGATCACCGGAGCCCAGAAGGGCAAGGCTGTGGTGGCTGGGAGCATGAAAAAGTCTATACGTAAAACATTCAATCCTAACAGTTCTTGAAATACATGGGTAAATGTGGAAAAAACTCTGAAATTCCATTTTACCTTTTACTCTAAAATAACTTGCATGTGATAAAAAATTTCTAATGGTAAACATAATTTTAAACTTAAGTTTGAAAAGAAAATATATGTAAGTTTTGTCTTTGTACTCTTAAAGAAAACAAATATTTTATAAGCATGTCAAAATGCCCAGAAACTCTCAGCATCACTTATCTAGATTATTGCAATATCCTCATCAATGTTCTCCCTGCTTCAGCCTTCCTTCTCATCCCCTGTGGTCTATTCCTTGTGGTGCAGGCAGAATAATGCTTTAAATTGTTTCATCTCCCTGCTCAAAATATCCCAACGTCTTCTCACATCACAGTCTAGCATTCACTGATCCACTCAGCCTTTGACCTCTGTGCTATTTTTCATGTACACATAGTAGGATCCTGTTTCATCCACTGTTTCTCTGATTGGAAGGCCCTTCCCTAGGTGGTTTATTCACTTACTTCCTTTTAAAGTCTGAATAAATGTCATCCTTTCAGAAAAGTCATCCCTTGACTGCTTTATATAAAAAGGTAACCCCTCTCCCAAACACTTTTTGACTTTCTCCCGTCTATCTTTGCATAATATAGGAATCACTTCATATTTATACATTTTTGGGGTCTATCTCCCTCCAGTAAATTATAAGTGTTGTTTTAAATCCTATATCTTTGGCTTGTATGAGGAAGTTTGGTGCAGACTAGCACTCTTTGATGAACAGTGATGGAAAAGATAATAATTTTTTTTTTTGAGTTGGAATCTCATTCTGTCATCCAGGCTAGAGTGCAGTTGCACGCTTCTCACGGTCACCACAGCCTCGACCTGCTGGGCTGAGGTGATCCTTCCATATCAGCTTTCCAAGTAGCTGGAATCATAGGCATGAGCCACCATGTCCAGCTAGTTTTTTTGATTTATTATAGAGACAAGGTCTCGCCAAGTTGCCCAGCCTGGTCTCGAATCTGTGGGCTCAAGCAATTCCTTCACCTTTGCCTCCCAAAGTTTTGGGACTACAGACATGAGCCACTGTGCCTGGCCTAATAATTTTTGACTATATAAAACTTTGTAAAAAATTTAATAAAAACAACATTAAAAAAAAACATTAACCTGAATAAATTTTTCAATCTCTATGATTAAAAAGGGTGATTTAATATATGAAGAAGCCATTGCTCTCATTAAGCTCTGTACAGGCCATGTGCTCTTTAAGCTATGATTGCCCTGCTGGGCTCAGGCGATCCTTCCGCCTCAGCCTTCCAAGTAGCCAGAACTACAGGCGCTCGCTGCCACACTCGGCTAATTTTTTGATTTATTGTAGAGATGAGGTCTCACCAAGTTGCCTTGGCGGGTCTCTAACCCGCGGGCTCAGGCAATCCACTCACCTCGGCCTCCCAAGGCACGGAATTACAGGCTGAGCCACCGAGCCCGGCTTTTGCCCACTTTTTAATGGGGTTATTTGTTTTTTTTCCTTTGGGCACATTTTAGTTCCTTGTAGATCATAGATGTTAGACCTTTGTCAGATATACAGTTGGCAAATATTTTTTCCCATTCTGTGGGCTGTCTCCCTGCTCTTTTGACAGTTTCATTTGCTTTGCAGAAACTGGTCAGTTTGATGAGGTCCCACTTGTCTATTTTATCTCTTATGGTCTGGACATATAGGGTTCTAATCAGGAATTGGTGGCCAGTTCCAATTTCCATAAGGCTATCTCCTGTATTTTCTAAGATTCTTATAGTTTGAGGTTTATGTTTAGGTCTTTGATCCATTTAGTGTTAACTTTTTGTATGGTGATAGGTAGGGGTCCTGTTTCAATCTTCTGCACATGGTCAGCTAGTTTTCCCAGCACCATTTACTGAATAGGTTCTCCTCTCCCAAGTGGTTGTTGTTGGAGGCTTTGTCAAAGATGAGTTGGCTGAGAAATTGAGGCTTTGCTTCCGGAATCACTATCTTGTTCCATTGGTCTATATGCCTGTTCTTGTGTCATTACCAGGCTGTTTTGATTACAGTAGCCTTATAGTAAAGTTTGAAGTCTGGAAGTGTGATGCCTCCTGCTTTGTTTCTTTTGCTAAGGATTGTTTTGCCTATTCATGGTTAGGCTTCCATATGGATTTCTGTATTGTCATTTCCAGGTCTCAGAAGAGTAATGTTGGTAATTTAATGGGTATTATGTTGAATCTGTAGATTCCCTTTGGTAGGTTGTACATTTTAACAATGTTGATTCTTCCTATCCATGAACATGGAATATTTTTCCATTTCTTTGTTTCTTCTTGGATTTCTTTGAGCAGTGTTTTGTAGTTCTCAGTGTAAGGTTCTTTCACTTCTCTGGTTAGGAAGATGCCAAGTTCTTTCTTTCTTTCTTTCTTTCTTTTTTGTGGCTATTGTGAATGGGATTATGCTTTTTATTTGTGTCTCTGCCAGGTTGTTGTTGGTGTATAGGGACGCAACTGTCTTTTGCACATTTATTTAGTACCCTGAGACTTTGCCAAAGTCCTTTAACAGTGCAAGCAAGTTTTTGACAGATTTCCTTAGATTTTCAGGGTATAGGATCATATCATCACCAAAGAGGGATAGCTTGACTTTCTCTTTTTCTATTTGGATACCCTTGATTTCCTTCTGTTGTCTGATTGCTCTAGCTAGGACATCCAACACAATGTTGAACAAGAGGGATGAGAGTGGGCAGACTTGTTTTGCTCCAATTTTCAGGGAACGTGTTTCCAGTTTCTGTCCATTTAGCAATATATCAACTGTGGGTATATCATAGATACTACTTACTATTTTGAGGTATGTTCCTTCTATATATAGGTGTTTGAGGATTTTTATCAAGAAAGGATGCTGGATTTTATCAAAAGCTTTTTCTGCATGTAATTATATAATCATGTGGTTCTTGTTTGTACATCTGTTGATTTATTTAATTACATTTATGGTTTTGTGAATGTTGAACCAGCCCTGCATCCAGGGAATGAAACCTACTTGGTCATGGTGGATGATTTTTGAGATGTGTTTTGGGATCCGGTTTGCTAGAATCTTATTGAAGATTTTTGCATCTATGTTCATAAGGGATATTGGCTCAGTTCTCTTTTTTGTATTAGATCTTTACCTGGTATGGTTACTAGTGTGATGTTCGCCCATAAAATGATTTGGGGATAATTACATCTTTCTCAATTGCCTAGAACACTTTTGATAGGATTGGTATCAGCTTCTCCTTATAAGTTTTGTAGAATCGTGCTGGAAGCCATCCGGTCCAGGGCTTTTTTTTTTGTAGGTAGTTTTTGTATGACAGAGCCAATACCCTAGGTTTTTATTGGTCTATTTAGTGTCTCAATGTCTTCTTGTTTCAAACTGGGGAGATTGTGTGATGTTAGAAAGTCCTCCGTTTCATTTAGGTATTCAAGTTTGTTTCCATATAGGTAACAATTGCCCTTAGTAATCTCTGATAATCTTTTGGATTTCTCAGGATCAGTTGTGATTTGACCTTTTGTGTTCTGATTTTGTTTCTTTGGGTTTTTCTCTCTTTTTCTTGGTCATTTTGGCTAGGGGTCCATCAATCTTGTTAATTCTTTCAAAGAATCAGCTTTCTTTTCGTTGATTTTTTAAAAATATTTTTGCCTTCTATGTCCTATAGTTGGGTTTTTATTTTGATGATTTGAATTCTTCTCCTAGAGTTGGGGTTTGGGTGGTCTTCTCTTTCCAGCTCCCTTAGGTGATTTGTTAGGCTTTCAGCTTCAATTTTTTTCCATTTTCATGATGTGTACTAATTGAGATATAAATTACTCACTGAGAACTGCTTTCATAGCATCCCAGAGGCTTTGGTAAGATGTTTCTTCATTTCCACCTTGTTTCCAGGAATCTTTTTCTTTCTGCTTTGATTTCAGTGTTGACCCAGTAGTTTTTCAGCATCATGCTTTTTAGTGTCCATATCTTTGTGGGCTTTGGGGAATTTTTGTTGGTGTTGATATTTATTTTTATTCTACTGTGGTCTGAGAAGGTGCATGGCAATATTTCAACCTTGTGGAATTTGTTTATGCTTGATTTATGGCCAAGAATGTGATCCATCTTGGAGTATGTTCCATGTAGTGATGAATAGAATGTATATTCTGTGGTTGTTGGGTGGAATAATCTGTAGGTATCTATTAAGTCCATTTGGTTGAGTGTCAAGTTTAGGTTCTGGCTCTCCTTGTTGATTTTTTTGCCTCAATGATCTATTTAGGGCTATTAGTGTGATATTCAAGTCTCCTGCTCTAACAGTGTTAGAGTCAATATCTTTTTTTAGTTTACTTAGTAGTTACTTTGTAAATGCTGAGTCTCTTGTGTTGGGTGCATATATATATTGGATGGATATTTCTTGTTATTGGATTGAATCTTTTATCATTATGTAGTGTCCTCTTGTATCTTTTTAAAGTTTTGATAGCTTAAAGGTTGTTTTGTCTGATATTAAGATCACAACTCCTATCTTCTGTTGAGATCCATCTGGAATCCATTCAGTTAAAGGATGGAAACTCATTTTCCATCCTTTAACTTTCAGTCTGTGTGTCCCTTTTAGTGAGTTGAGTTTCCTGGATGCAGCAAATAGTTGGGTCATGGGTTGTTATCTAGTTTGCCATTCTGTGTCTTTTTGGTTGTGCATTTAGTCCACTCACATTCAGGCTGATTATTGAAATGCGATTGTTTATTTCTGTAATGAGGATCTTATAAAGTTTTTTCTTTGTTTGCTTGTTTTCTTTTGGCTTTGGGGTTGATGTATATATGTGTTTTCAATTTTGTTGCACTGTATTCTCTGTTGCTTCTGTGCTCTGCTGTTCTCTTGAGAAGTGTGTGGCCAATCTTTTTTTTTTTCTTTTTTCTGTGCCTAATATCTTTTGAAGTGTCTCTGACAGAACTGGTCTGGAAGCTACATAATTTCTTAGGGATTGGATGTCTAGAAAGGATTTTAATTCTTTATCATTGAATAAGCTGAATTTGGCTGGGTATGAAATTCTTGGTTGAAATTGTTTTTGAAGACCTTGAATATTAGACTCCAGTCCCTTTTTGCCTGTAGTGTTTCTGCTGCTAGGTCTGCTGCTTTTCTAATTGGTTTTCCCCAGTGGGTAGTCTGACCTTTCTCTCTTGCTGCCTTTAGAATTTTTTCTTTTGTGTCTACTTTGTGTAGGTGAAATACTATGTGTCTTGGGGTTGGTCATTTTATGTCTTGTGGGTGTTCTCTGTATCTCTTGTGTTTGGCTTGTCTGTATCACTGGTGAGATGGGGAAACTTTTCTTGGATTACCTCCTGGAATACTTGCTCTAAGTTGTTTTATATTTCCCTTTCTTCTTCTGGGATACCAATCATATGTAGGTTAAGCCTCTTAATATAATCACACCTTTCTTGTAGGCTTTGCTCTTTTTCTGAGTCTTCTTTCTATGTTTTTTACAGATCAGGTTAATTCCATGTTCTGGTCTTCAAGTTCTGAGATTCTTTCTTTGGCTAGACTAATTCTGCTGTCCATGTTTGTCATCTTGTTACTTATTTCCTGGATAAATTTTTTTATTGCCAAAATCTCGGTTACAAGTTCTTTCAGTGTTGCATCTTGTCTTTCTTGAGACTTATTCACTCTTTCCATCCATTCCCTAATCTGTGTTGTATTCTGGGAGCAGTCATTGGTGACTTCCATTGTTTAGGTACCAAGGTCTGATTTTTCAGGAGTTTTCTCTTTGGAACACTTGAAATTACCTGCTGTCTTCCTTTGGTTTTTCCTCATTTGTGACAAATATCTTGTTTTTCTCTTTAGTTCTGTTATTCAGTGGAAGATGCTTTCCTTTCTGATATTTGTGCAGCCCTCTATTCTTCCTTGATTTGGGCCTTGGATTTGTTCTATTTTGAAATAGGACTTGGGTGGAGATCTTTGTTCTCTTGTAGTTTTGAAAGTCAAATAAGGTAGAAGATGCAGAGCTAGGATTCAGAAACTATTTGCAAATTACAATGTCCATTGATTGTGGTATGTGTTCCCTGAGACTCACTCCCCACCACCACATTATATGATGATGAAATTGGTATGTGTGTGTACCCTCTGCATCTGTGATACAGTGATAGCAATGAGGAGGACAGATAAAAATGGAATGAAATAAGATGAACAAGAATTTAAAATAAATAACTAAATAAATAAATAAATAAATAAAAACACAGAACAATGAAAACAGAAACAAAAGCAAAAAACAATTGAGCACACACAGACATACACACACACCCCAAAACAAACTGGGATAACAGCAAACTGAAACAAAACAAACAATAACAACAACAACAACAAAAACCAAGAAAACTAAACATACACACACACTCCTAGCACAAAATGAATGGAGAAGAAAAATTTTAAAAAAAGAATTCAGATTGAACCCTCACACATATATTAAACACACTCTAAACTAAAAGATAAAATACATTAAAATAAACAGAAGAGCAAAAACAAACCAACAACAACAGAAAAATTGAAAGATGAGCACTCAGTCATTCACACACACACATAAACAAAAAACAACAAACAAAAGAAGAAAGAAGCAGAAAAAGAGAAGAAAAAGGGGGGATGCAGATCAAACCCTCACATACACATTCATGCACCAAGAGAAAGTATTTTTAAAATAGATGAAATAACAAACAGGCAAAAAATTTTAAATTTTTTTTTTAATTAAGAATTTTAAAAAACCTCTCCTTTCTTGTGGCAGGTTCTGTAATTGTTCCTCTAGTCAGCTCTCTCCTGCTCTCTCCTCTTTCACTCTCTCCTCATTGTCCAGAGCAGGGAAGGAGGAGGGGTAGTGGAGGTGGGTGGGGCTGTAGTCCTCCCCTCCCACTCTCATATGGTCAGGGAGATCTCCTCAGGTGGGGCGGTGTGAGATTGTCACTTCCCCAGGTGTGTACTCATGGGGGGGTGCCCCAGTCAGGATACCCTGGAATGGAGTTCTCCTTTTGTGACAGATATTAAGGCTATACTTTAGTTTGTCCCTCTCAGTAGTGGCTCAGCTGTGTGGGTCTGATGTTCAGAGGACTGCTGGGGAGATTTTTGGATCAGCCCCGGACTTACCACTGATCTGTTTGGAGTTCTTCCTCATCCTTTTCTGGTCATACCCTTTGTCTCCACTGGATTGGTGTAGGGGGTGGGGTGCTTGGGACTCAGCATTGGTCAGGTCCCTCTGAAGTTTGTGCTTTCAGAATATTCCCCTTGGGTCATGATCAACCCCTGAGTAGTTGATCTGCCAGTCATAGAGATCGGGTCTGTTGCTCCTCAGGGCACTTTCCTGCCCCACCTTCAAGATGGTAGTGGGGTGCCTCTCTTGTCCACTGTGGTGGTACTGTGCCTCTGGACTCCTTCTGCAGTCTCTACTGCCAGTGCCTGGCCAGGCCCTGAAGTGGTGAGGCAAAGCCAGGACTTGACAGACTCTCCCGCTGCAATTGTGAGGTAGAGCCTTGGAGCCTTGGGCGATAGCCTCTCCCTGTTGCTTCTTCACAGAAAACTTTGTTTAAAAAAAATGATGCTCGGATTCTGAGACCTAGGAAGAGCCAGGGACCAAGCAGAGAAGCTGCAGCACCAGTTGCACCAGGAGGACCTTTGTCACTTGTTCACGAGCCCCCACTTAGTATCTCCATGCATTTTCTTCCCAGGAAAGGTTTTGTTGATTAAAAAGAAAAAAAAAATGACACTCTGCTTCTGCAACCTGGGAATTGCTAGGGTCCAAGCTGAGCAGTTGCAGTACCAGTCACTGCACCAGGATAACCTTGGTCACTAGCTTCCTATTCCTCACCCAGTCAGCCACTCAAAGGCCCACTCACTCACCAGCACATACACAAAATTTTCCATACACATACTCACTCACACTGGGACTCACATAGCTCTACTGGCTTGGTCGCTGTCTTCCTGACTTCCTCCTACTTTCTTGTTCACCCTACCTAATGTCAGATCCAGATTTTGGCTTGTTTTAAAATGCGTCCTAAAATATTTTAAAAGAGACTTATCAGTACTGTCATGAAAGGATAGCCATAATATGTTAAGAGAAAAAAGAAAATCATAGAATGATGTGTTTATATATCTTCAATTTGTAAAAAAAAAAAAAAATCTGTATATACATGAATGTATTTATTTTTGTTTAGAAAGGACCTGCAGGAATGTAAACCAACCTATCAGCAAGGGTTCATTTAAAGGAATAGAATTGTGCAATTTAGCACTTTTCTCTACATCACACTGCTTTGTTTACTTATTTATTTTTTTAAACAAAGATCATGTGTTTATTTGACACCTTAAAAATATCCAAAAGCAACAAAATTTTGACTCAACTTTTATAGATGTCATAATTTATAAGTATTTATATCCTCAAATAATTTCAAAAGAGAGTTGGTGTTTGGTATTAAATTTTATTCCAGTACATTTTATATTCAGAGAATGAGTGAGTAAGGGAATGCAGGTACTCAGGAGTGCGGTGGATGTATGTGTGCACAGCCAAGAAAAATGTAAGCATGTGAGATGTTGCTTCTTACTCTATTCCCACTTAAAAGATGTAGAGCATTTGGGATCCGAAGATAGAGGAGTTGTGACAGACATAAGGAAGAGGGGCATTCTAACATTTCAAATTTTAATTTCTACCTTCATCACTTTCCCATCTCCATACAAGCTGTGTTTTTAATAGAAAAGGTGAAAGTTGACCCATGACTTCAGTATTTCAATCATGCTCTATTAATTTATGAAACTGGTATTTTAATCCATGTTTTCTCCTGATTGTTTTTCTGTACTTATCTAAATGAAACTTTCTTTGTGGCATTACATACTGTATTTTTAAGACAGTTTGAAAATATTAAGGATATAATGTAAAATTTTCATCATTCTTGACAGATACTCATCACATATCCTTTTACTTTTTTTTTTTTTTTTTTACTAGAACTGAAATAGGACCTTGGAAACACTCTTTAGGTAAAAAGCTTGATTTGAAATCTATATCAACAAAAGGAGTCACAAAAAAGATAAAAAATCTACATCTGTTTCTAGTAGTAGGGTTGCTACTAATACTAATAATTACCATTATTATTGTTCACATTTTTGAGAGCTCTGTATATGCCAGAAACTATTCTAGGTGGCTTATACATGCACTAACTCAATATGTGTATACAGCATTTAGAAGTGTACTTGATGCATATTTAATACTATACAAGTATTAACTACTATTATTATATACAGTAAGATAGGGACTATTATTATTGTACATAGAAGAAAACTAAAATATTGAAAGTTTAAGTAATTTATCCTAGTTATGCTTCATACTATTAACAAATGACATTGTAAATATTTCAACCAAGGCTATTTGACTCCTGAGTCCATACTTTCAACATCAATTCCACACTTCTTTTCAGCAAAAGAAATCTAATATATGTTACATTTTGTCATGATTATGGTCATACTATTTCAACCTTAAATTAAAATGGGAGCAGCAAGAACACAAAGAAAAATCTGTTCGGTTGCTGTATTGCACCAGAAAATTCCAAAGAAGTCAAAGAGCTAACCACTCTAAACATTAGAATAAATTATTTTAACCCAAACTTATAAAGCATTTTTGTGTGTGGTGTAAGAAAGTAGGCTTTAAGTATAACAGAACCATGTTGCACAATAATCTGGGACTGAAAAGGAAAGGACAGAAAATGTCTAGACTCATGTATTATAATTACCCAATGAAATATTAATTCCATTTGTCTTCTTTTAAAGGATGTTTCATCTTTTGTTTTACTCCTTAATGGTATATTCAATTACTGAAAACAGAATGTGCTTATAAAAAAATTTAATTCCCTGCATTGAAGAACAAATTCACATCTACTACTGATTGTTGTCATTGAAACTGAGTACCACAGAAAACCAAAACAACAAATGGTTATGTTAATAATTTAAAAAATGAAAAAACCCTTCATATATTGTACAAGAAGAAAAACAGAGAAAACGTATGTCAGGGGTTTGGTTTTCTTCCCTTCAATAGAGATTACTAAATCAGTAGACACTTTGGAATGAGTTAGTTGTACTTGTCAGTTACATTCCACCTAATTTTGCAAAATGTACAGAGGTGGAACAAGGCTCACATATTTAATGGACATTGTTTCACTGAAAACGCTGAAGTCTACATACCCACTGCCCATCTGAACTGCAACAGCATTACTCACAATGAACAACTCCCTTTCAAACGTTTCAATAAAGATAACCTATAATCTGGTATAGAACTCAATGTACCTATTTCAATCATAAAAGAAAAAAAAAGGAGCCACTTTGGTAATTTTGAATGATGTGTTAGAAAATCCACCAGAAACCAAAAATTAAAGACTACTAAGACAGTGCCATACTTTCAATGCCATGTTTGTGTTTATATCCTACCGAGCAGTAGACAATATGATACAATTTTAAATCTATACACAAAGAGATACCACGAGCACTCTTATCATGAATTCCAGTGGCAAGATGTGCAAGAAACATATTATTTACTTAATGTATTTACTGATGTTCTGCATACTATAGAGAAAATATTTTACTTTATTATTTCTGTTGCAATGCTGGCTTTTAAAGTAAGGAGGACTGTTTCTGATGTTTTGTTTGATGCTCTAAACTCCAACAAAAAACAACAAAGACTGTTTCACAAACTTCTCTTTGAATTTGCCATGCTTTAGGATTCCTTTGTGTGATTCATTAGTCAACCATTGTAAGCATTAGAGAATTTAGTTCTCTGCATACCTAAAGATTGTGTATTTAACTATAGTCAAGTGCTCCTTAATGACAAGCATCCATTCTGAGAAATGCATCATTAGGTGATTTTTGTCATTGTGCAAACATACTAGAATGTATTTTCACAAACCTAGATGGTATAGCCTACTACATACCTGGAATATAGTATAGCCTATTGCTCCTAGGTTACAAACATATACAGCATGTTACTGTACTGAATATTGTAGGTGATTGTAACACAATAGTATTTGTGTATCTAAACATATCTAAACATAGAAAAGGTGCAGCAAAACCACAGTATTATAATTGTATGGGACCACAGTTGTATATACTGTTCATTGTTGATCAAAAGATAGTTATGCAGCTCATGGCTATATTTCAACCACTTCTATCTCCTCTTTTTAATGAATGCAGATAAGTATTTTAGATGTAAAATTTCCTATATGTAGGAGTTGTGTCTCTTATTTATTCTGTACATAAGCCAGCATGGTTTTTATGTTTATTGGTGAAGATATTGAGGAGGAGAAGAATAATGACACCAAATTAAATGTGGTTAAATATTCTCAGAATGAACATTGCTTCAAGGTTCTGTTCCTCTTGTATTTGTAAGAAAAGTGACAATTGAGATCACGATATGCAAATTAAATAGTTGTAGTTGTTGAGTTCAAGGCTGGATTTGGTAACAAAAACACTAACTTACATTTCATTTTAATTAACATTTGTTAAATGTATCATTTACAGGCATTCTATGATTCTATTTCTAAAATCCAGTGTTTTTGATAACGCTTTAAACTTTGTGATGTCTTGAAATTCAAGAAATATGTCTCTTCCCACCACTCAATGGGCACAGATGGGAGCAAGCAATGTGTATGATACCCTTCTGAGTGGTATCAGTCTATTCTTCTGTACTCACATTGGTTATGATTGTTTAAACTAACATCCATTCAACTGCTTTAGCAATTAACCCCATTGTCAGTCAGAACAGGCCATTAGGCTGTGAGGACAAACAGCTTAAAAATCTCAGTGGTTGTATTTGGTTTCTACTACTGCCTATAAAGTATTGACAATTCATTAACTTAAAATGGCATACATTTATTGCACAACTTTAATACACCAGAAGTCTAGGCATAGCTTATCAGAGTCTTCTGTTTAGGATCGCATGAGACTGCACACAAGATGTGACCAGTCTGCATTCCTTCCCAGAGGTTGAGGTCCTCTTTCAGTTTCACATGATGATTGGTAGAATACAGTTTCTTGATATAGTAAAACTGAGGGTCCAGCTATTTTGCTGGCTGTTGCCTGAAGGATGCCCTAAGGACCTGAAGATATTTCTTGCCCATATTCTTTTCCTTGGGCAGTGCGTATCATAGTAGCTTCTTTTTTCAAGAATAAGAAAGTCTCTCTCATGCAGTCTGGTAAGACAGAGACTGTCATAACATAACACAGCTATGGGTGTGGCTTTCCATTATCTGTTCCATGTAACAATCTATTCAAGGAGTAGACTGTCCTGTTATCTTTGCCATATTCTATTGGTAGGACAAGTCATAGGTTGCCCACACCCAAGTGAAATCAATAATTCAAAGGCGTGACTCATTAGGGTTCACTTTATGATATGTCTGCTACAGTGGTTTAATAAAACAAGGGTTTATTTCTTATATATGCATTGTTACTGCCATTTTGTGTTACTGCAGGGCAACTTTCCTCCATGTGGAGACCCAGCTGTCTAGACTGCCTCAATCTTGTGATACTTCATCTCAATTCGAGATCAGATCAACGTGACAGAAAAATAGAGTGCTGAAGAGCCTCATACCAAGAGTTACAATTATCATGTAGATTCATGGCTAAGTAGCCAAAACTAGTTATAAATTCCTATCAACTGCGAACGGATGGGACATTTAATCTGCCCCAAATGCTTCAGGGGAGAAAGAATTGGATATGAGTAAGCAATTGCAGTATTTACCACAATTATCCTAAGAAATCTTCCTTAACAATTTTGATGAATTATTAATAAATACATTCTTTTAATGAATGAATTGTGAACTGTGTCCCACTCCCCAGATTCATATATTTAAACTCTTACCCCCAGTGTGACTATTTGGAGATGAGTCTTTAAAAAGGTAATTGATATTAAATAAGGTCATAAAGTGGGATCCTAGTCCAATAATTGAATCCTTCTAAGAAAATAAAGAAACACCAGGGATTGAGCTCACAGACTAAAAGGCCACAAGAGGATAAAGCATAACGGTGGTTGTCTGCTACTCAAGGAGAGGGGCATCAGAATAAACCAATCCTGCCAGCTCCTGACTCTTGGACATCTAGCCTCCAGAACAGTGAGAAAATAAATTTCTATTGTTTAAGTCACCAGTCTGGGTAATTTATTATGGTAGCCCTAGCAAACTAATACAACACCAAGGAAAAAGAAATATAATTTAGGCTAATATTTAAAGCCTTATAACTCACTTTCATCCATTTGCTTATTGGTGTTGATAGTCAGCTTGTGAATTATGTTTTTGCTTTGTTTTAATTCTCTTTTTTGAGTTGGAGTCTCACTCTGTCGCCCAGACTGGAGTGCAGTGGCCGCTTCTGGCACCGCAGCCTCGACCTGCTGGGCTCCGACGATCCTTCCGCCTCAGCCTTCCAAGTAGCCGGAATTACAGGCATGCGCTACCACGCCCTGCTGATTTTTAGATTTATTGTAGAGATAAGGTCTCGCTGCCCAGGTGGGTCGCGAACCCGTGGGCTCAGGCAATTCACTCACCTCAGTCTCCCAAAGGCGTGGGATTACAGGCTGAGCCACCGAGCCTGGCTTAATTTACATTTTACAAATCTGTAGAAAAAATTTCTCAAGAAGAAAAGTAATATGCAAAGGTATATAGTTAACTAACTAGTAAACCAAGTTCATTCTGTCTGAGCCTGAGTATAGTGTTTACTTTTCCTCCCTGGATAATCCAAATTTTCAATAATGATTTGTTTCAGGTGAAACTGGTAATTTAAGTCTATAAGCATTGGCCTTTGGCCTTTGGCTGAACTAAGCTTTATTCCTTGGATTTAGGAAGATTTGCCCCTCAGAAACTTCAATTTACTTGGAAATTCACATCAAGCGGTTAATTTAGCAATTGCAGCTTGGGGTTTGACTAGGATCTCACATTTTCTGTGGTCTTGGAAAACAACATTTGAAGCAGTCAATTGCAGCAAAAAATATTTTCTGGTTCTATTAGTAGGGTACACATTAATGGCCAGGTTTCTATGAGTGAAATATCATGGGATCTCTGTTTAGATAGATTTTATTAGTGTAATTGTAAACGTAACTGGAAGAGTGAATTTGTCTTGTGCAAAAGAGGAGATTATTATTTAAATAATAAATTAAGGTCCCCCACTCCCATTAAAGGTTTGGTCTTCTTAAGTGCATTCTTCCACAATGTAGACAATTACTAGTTTCTGTGGTACATTTAACATAAGTAGTATAGGCATTTGTATTTGCAAGACTCTTTCCTCTTTGTTCATGCCACAGACCTTATTCACCTTCATTCCTCTTTTCATTACTAGCAAATTGCATCTGTGTTTAAAATATACTTTAGTTCATTAAATATTCAAAGTACCACATTAGCTAAAAAGTATAGTGTTCATTCATGTTTCATAAATAATATTTTTCTTTATTTTTATTTGCTATTATTTAAAATAGCTGAATCTATTTTGTTTAATGTCTTTGTCTTAGTACAAATGATTAGCACTACTTTGCTACAGTTTTCCTGAAATTTTCCAGTAGTCTTATAGGCTTAACTTTTCTAATTCACAACAGTGTATCCTAATCCTATTTTCTCTAGGACTTGAGTTGTATCTATTTTGTTAAATAATGGAAGAAGCTCATTTTCTATCCAAGCACCATTATGAAATTGAGTCATTCTATGTCACTTTCATGTGCATTTGAAGATTTAATCTGCCATTTTCCATACTAGGAGATCATCTGGGGTCCCATCCAGTCTCATGTTGGAACACCCATAAAAATCTCCCAGCTTTTGCTTTTGTCTGAACTGATAACACTCAAAATTCAGATACACCTTAGGCTGCCTCAAAAGAACTCGAGAAAGTGGTCAACCATTATTTTCCAGCTTAGTCTGTGAGGGTTTATGTGCTAGGGTTGTTGCTTTAGGTTAACAGACTGCTGCAGTTTAATGAAAACACATGCAAACTGCACACACAGTCTTTTTTTTTCTTAAATAAGTGCCCATTAAAAATAACTATATGATAATTAATGAGGAAGGAAGGTAGTACCATGTAGACAGTTTGTCAATATTGTAGTTAGGTCATTCATCTGTGGAGCAGTGATATTCACCTACATTCTCTTTTGTTACAGAGATGTAGAATTAATATTTCACTTTTTATTTTAGACACTCTTGCAGGCATTATTTTAAAGAGGCAAACAGGGACCACTACCGAGAGAAAGAAAGCTGCCATTCTTTGATGATGAATTTATAATGAAGGGAATCTTCATTCCAAATGGACTTCTGAAAAGCGCCATTCCCCTGAAATTAATGTTTCTAAGTATGTAGGGAGAACCAGTTAATGAATGCTAAATTAAGTTGTAACATACTTAGAGACAAGGCGATGTTTATGTGACACTAGTTTACTTTAAAACACTCCCTATTGACCTTTACAAAAATAATACGATAACAATTTGAGATGAATATTTACAGTAGGTGGAAATAGTTCTGAAGTGCTAATCCCTAAACTACTGTTTGCAAAATGACCTGCTTCTTAGATCTATATTTTCGTAGGTTTTTTCAGGCAGAGATGGGCAAGAATGCAAGTTCAACAAGATCACTTTGTACTTAAGAATAGATTGTATCTGCAGCTCCTCAATTGCAGGAATCAAGTAGACCAGGTTACTAGAAGCAATCACTCATTTTGTAATATGGTAACTCATATTTCCAAACTACTAGCTACATTTTGGGAAAGTCCTAAAATATATAGACCCCAAAATAATATATTATTTTAAGCAAAAATGTATAAATAATAACAGTTGTATAAAAATGTATAAATAAATAACAGTTGTTACTTTTACATTAAAAATGTTCCTCTAAAAATTTGTCCTATTTGTTGATGAATATCATTTTTCCTGCTGATAGTTCTCTATTTTGGCTTCATGTGTTTGTATGTGGGGGGGGGAAATATTTTAAATCAAAGCTGTAAAATAAGCATAGTTAGAGAGCTAACATGAGGATTTTTACTTCATTTACATTCATTACATATTATGAGTTTAATTACCTTCTTCAAATAATACCGGTATGAAGGAAAGATGCTGAAGAAGGCGTACTTCCATGATGATTTTATTGATTGTGACTGATGGATGGCATCAACATTTCATAGTGAAGAATCATGGTTTTGTTACATCAGGAAAATTAAATTGGGAGAGTTATTTTCTTTCCCAGTGATAGTGGCAGTTAGAATATTTCACCTGTAATGAGATGTGTGCGTTATGTGCCATCGTGAACCACGGCTCAGCCATTAAATATATGTAAATGAAGAGAAACACAAGAGAGCCCGGGCATAATAACGTGCAGAACAGAGAAATGGATCCTGGAAAGTGATTAATTTATTTGATGATGCCTCAAGTGAGGAATTTTAGGTCACAAATGAAGTGACAGAATGACAAATTACCATTTTAAAGAATTTACTGGGCATCATTACTGAACAATTGTCAGGTAGTTTATGGTGGCTGAGAAGATGGTATAAATATAGATCTTTTCCTTATCTGAGATGAATTATTAATCACCTTTTTAAAAATCTTTGTGAGTGATGGTTGGCTGTCTGATTGGAAATAATGTGTTCTACAATTTTAACTAAATTCTAATATGATATGTAACAGGAATCTTTACAATTAAAGTCTCAGTGGAGAGTGGTAGGAGGTTTACAGTCAATTGCAGTTTTAATGTGATAGAAGAGGATGAATCCACTAGCATATTTCAATGGATTTCCTTAGGTATATTATCCCTGCTGTGATGTTATTCAAATGTTTACAGTTTATTTTCATTTGAAAAATGACATTCAGATACTTAAATTGTTTTCCTTGGTTTATTAGTTAATGAAAATGAAATTCTAGTAATTGCTATAGTTTTGCTGCCTGCCACATTATTTAAAGTGAAGTGACTGGCTTTGTCAGCTGCATTGTAAATGTCATCTTCCTGTGTTTTGTTCAAATTTTGTTTGCTTTATCTCTGTCTTTTCCTTTATCTTTCTATGTGTCACTGTGTCTAATACTAGTAACAGCTAGCGTTGGAAAGAAACAATCGAAATTTGAAATAAAGACCTTTTTAAATTTCCTTTTATGTTTTGATAATTAGAGCATACACTAACCTACATTGTAAAAGAGCTACCAATACCAAAAATACAAATAAAACTCCCCAATATGAGTTTTACTGAAAATTCTATGCATTTAAAACTATTTGGATATGTCAGTTTACTTAAACCAGAGTTTATATGTCTACTCATGTATGATCAAATCAGATGTATTTGCTATTACAAAGTTCCTTATTTTTTTATAAGGAGTAGAGAAAAGGATGATTTCTTAAACAGTGTATGTTAGATATCTTACAGAGTAGAAATATTTAGAGAACTATTTTTAACAAATGTATTCCTAAAGCAAACAAATATAGCAGTTGCTGTTTTTCTTTTTAGATTTGAAGGCCTTAGGTGACTAATCTTTCACCTAGCAAAAAGTTTTGAGATTTTGCTTCTTCTTTTTTTTTTTGTTTGCTTTTATGTGCACTTCCTCACTTTAATCTTGATTCAGTCTGAGAGTATATGAAAAATTTAAATAAGTATTCCCTGTGTTACTCATGACATCTTACATTGCTGAACTGGCAAGAAATTTAAATTTTGAATGTACGTGCTACTTTCCCATTCATTTGCTTTACTTTTCTCTCCCCAACTTGGGGTAGTAGAACTTTACTTAATCTTTCTGTCATTTGAAGAATAGAACAAAAAGATTTGTTGTGCTTTTAATTTCTGGATCCAGTCTTTATATAGCAGGCTGGGTCAGGGAGCATCTTGGAATGGCAGTGTTTCTTCTGTGTGGTACTATTCCTTTTCCACAGAAGATGCTTGGATTTCCCTTGATGCCCAGAACAGTACATTTCAGATTAGTCTACACCAACATTTCTCCATTAGAGATGACCCTCACCTTTCATTTGTCTTTTATTTTTTCTTGCCACAAAAAATGAAACATGCAAACAAATAAATGGGGGCAAGGCCCTCTAAGAAAAATTCAAGTCTTGTATGAGGTACTGTAGAGAGATTGGACTTGTTTAACCTAAGCACAGCTCAGAATGAAAAACATGGAAATGGAGATACTGTATGCAAGAAGATGATTTTTAACCCTTTTCATGGCCCAAGAATATAACAGAAGAGAAAAGAGAAACACTTGATTAACTGAAGGTAATGGTCACTATGTGCCAAGTATGTAAAAGAAAAAAATATGCTGGCTAGGTCCTTAAGAATCTTCCAAATCAATGAGCAGTTGGACAACAAAAACTGTGCATAAATTTCTTTAATCTGTAGCTGGACTGTCTGAGCAGTTTTCTTCTACCAAAATGTCTTAATTATGTTTATTTCTTCTCTTTCTATCAAGGTTGATTCATTTCAGTATCAACACATCTCTGATTCCCTTTCACGGTGGAAATTCTTGCAGTGGCATTTTAAAAAATCCAATAAAAAATCTCCAGACACCATTTGTCTACTGCCTATTTTTCCAACATTTTCTTATAAAAAATTCCAAGCACATAAAAGAGGAATATCCATGCAGCCATGAGCGAGATTCTACCATTGATAGCTTACCAAAAATATTTTTTTATCACAGATCTAATCTTTCATCCATCAATCCAACTTATTTTTAATATATTTCTTAGTAAATTAAAGGTAACATTGTGCTTCTCCTAAATATGCCAGCATACCTATCATTAACTAGAGGTTAATATTTGATTACCATTATTTTCTCTTGAAGTAAATTTTACATTCAAAAAACATGTGCTTGCTGAGTTTTGATAAATGCATACCCATAAATGTATAACCCAATCTCCTGTCAACACATAGGTCACTACCTGCACCCTAGAAAATCACCTTCTTAATCAATGTTCTATTTCCATACCAATGGAAGAAAGTGATGTTCTATGTTTTCCAACATAGATTAGTTTTGCCTGTTTAAGAATTACATCTAAAATGTAATAATATAGTATGTTCTACTTTGTGTGTGTCTTCTTTCACTCTGCAAACATTTTTTGAGATTCATCCATGGTGTTAAATGTATCAGAAGTTTGTTTTTTCTTATGTCTGAATAGTTTTGCATTCTCTAAATATATTGCAGGTTGTTTATCCTGCTATTGGTTGACAGTCAGTTTTTTCTAGCCTTTAGTTATGCATAAAGCTGCTATGGACATTTTATTTTTGGAGATATAATTCTATTTCCTTTGGATAAATATCTATGACTGGAAGTGCTAATAGAGTAGGTGTACAATGTTTTTATATGAAACTGACTGACCTTTTTACAAAGAGATTGTGCCATTGTATATTTCCACCAACAAAAAATAAAAATTCTGGTTTTTTCACCTCCTTGACAATTCCCAGTATTATCTGGTGTTTTTTTTTAAATTTCAGTTTTCCTTTCATTTTTACCTCTCTAGATTTTTTTCTCCTTTTCTTTCATGTGTTTACCCACTCTCTTTCTCTGGGAACTTTTTTTATCAGCCTTCCACATGCTTTAGTATTTTCCTTTTTGAAAAAAAAGCAAAAAAAAAAAAAAAAAAGAATTTTGACCAAATGTCCTGTCAATTTACCAAGCTATTTCTCTACTCTGCTTAACAACTAAATTTTTCTACCTTATCAAGTAAACTCCTCTACTTTATCAGTTAAGCTGCTACAACTTTATCACTTGACATTTTCTGATTTCTGGATGCTGGGGTTCATTTGCTTTGACCCTGGGCCCTTTCATGGTCTAATTATTCACCCTCTCCATAGAGTATCACATCAAGTCCTGTGGGGTTTAAGTCAATCTCTAAGTCAATTATTTTAAAATTTAAGTCTGGGCTATACTGCCCTGTGTGTTCCACCTGCCTTCTTTACCTTTCCACTTGTCTAAGATTCTGCTATCTCAAAGTCATAGTGTCTGAATTTGATATCATGCTTTTCTAAGTATCTACTTTTCCAGGATTCTTAATTTCTGCAAGGATTGTGTGTTCCCACATTTTTCTTTCTTAAAAAATCGAATAACTTTCAAACCCAAATTAAGCAACTTAAAATATATATTTTAAGAAAAAGAAAAATAATCTTAAAAAGAAAACCTCAAATGACTACTGTCTAAAATGAAATTAGACAATACCTAAAATGAGTAAAAAATTCCTAAATCAATACTTAGTAGATATAGCTAAAGTTGTTCACAGTGGAAATTTTGTAGCCTTAAGATATTTATATTACAAAAGAAGAAAGGATATACACACAAATGAACTCAGGACTGACATTTAGATAGTAATAAAAAAGTCAAATAGATAGGAGGATGAAAGAAATAAAGAAAAAATTACAAATGGAATTGACATAAGAAACAAAATAATTAGCATGATCTAATAGACCAAAATACATTATTTGAATAGAATACTACAGCTGTCAAATCTCCAGAAAGATTTATTAAAATGAAAAAAGAGGAGATCCAAATAAACAAAATTTAAATGAAGAAAGTAGGCAAATATGCAATAAAGATTTAAGAAGACAATAGAAAAATACTATAAATAACATTTATGCCAATAAAGTAGAAATTTGAAAATGCAGCCTAGCTTCTCG
Organism: Carlito syrichta; assembly: GCF_000164805.1. Taxonomy (NCBI): domain Eukaryota; kingdom Metazoa; phylum Chordata; class Mammalia; order Primates; family Tarsiidae; genus Carlito; species Carlito syrichta. Next base: position 49,276 of record NW_007246440.1, read on the forward strand.
TATTTCTATCAAAATATAGTTTTCCAATACAGACCCAAGAAGAAGTAAAGTATCTGAATGGTTCCGTAGTTCTTAAAAGTCTTAAAACAGTAATTAAAATCAGCACATACAGAAATCCAGAAGATTTTACAGTGATGTAACCAAATATTAATTAAGCAATTCCAAATGTAGTTAATGTCAAAATAAATAAAATATTTTTTAATGCAATAAAAGAATGAACATTTTCCCAAATAAACAAATACAGAAAATATGTCTGGCATGTATAACATAGAAACTAGAATCAAACCAGAAACATATGAGAAAGACAAATCATAGGCCAGTATCAACCATGATACTGTAAAAATTATAAAGTATGAGCAAATGAAATCTATCAATGCATAAAATATATGAACAATATAAGAATGTCCAGAAAATGCAAACTGATTTTACCATTATATAAGTTATCAACTGAATTCTCCATCTTAACCATTTCAAAGAAAAAATAATAATTTCATTGTAAAAGACGCAGGGAAAAACATTTGGACAAAGAAATATCAATTTATGATAAACAAGCAAAACAGAAACCAATTATTAGAAAGCTAGCAATAGAAGAGAAATTCTTTCATCTGAAAAATGCATCTTCCAAAGTCTTGTATCATATATCATCCCAATATTGAAATGTTAAACTTAACTTCATTAAAGCTAGGAATAAGACATAAATGCTTCTTTTCACCCATTTTGATTCTATATTTCATTGCAATTTTAATCACCACAGTAAAACTAAGAAGAAAAAAGAGGTAAGATATGCTGAAAAATAAAAACTGTCATGATTTGTAAATATGAATGTCTATATAGACTACTGAAAACAACACAAGTTATTAAAAAAAGTTTTGTAAGTATATATATATAGCATATATGAATATATATGAATACATTTTTATTACATAAATACACTAAAGGAATCTGTATAGTCATATTCATATCAATTAGACTAGAATTAAGCAAAAGGCACTATGCAGTGATTTTAAGAATCAATTGGGAAAAGAAAACAGAGTAATCAAAAAAGGGAACAGAAATTTCACTTAAAGGAAACATGAATAGTTAATAAACATAAAAAGATATCCAACATCCTAAATACATGCGCCAGTGAAATCTTGCATGTTACACAGGAAGCTATATGAAATAATGTTTATAGAAATATTGTTTATGACAACAAAACACTAACATCTGGCCAATATTGAAATGTAGAAATAAATAGAAACATATGCTTATAGTGAAAGAACGTCATACAAATAGGGTGATGCACCTCTTCATTGAACATTACTAGAAAAATAAGATTGAAAAAAACCAGCAGATATTAGCATATTGAATTCATGAGTATTCCATTCATATAAAGTTAAAAACTATGAATGCATACATATGTGGCTAAAACATTAAAATATAAATTAATTATGAATGCTAGTTTTAGAATAGTATTTTATTAGTGTCTTCCAATGTACTATTAATGTTATGTTCCCAAACTAGGTGGTTGTTACATGAGTATTTAGTTCAACATTATTCTTTATACTTCATATGAACATTTAATTCTTTTATTTGCATGAATTATGCGTAACAAAATTATTTCCAAAACAAATTTTAAAAAGAATACACTCTTGTATTTGAATGAAGATGTAGTCTGAAGATTACAAAAATCATGTATCCATGTAAAATAAGTAAAAACATTATAATGTAGACATATTCTTTAACTTATATTTAAAAAGAGAAAAATTATACAAACCTATTAAAAGTAAAAGTAAAGCTAACAAAGAAAACAGAATCAGAGTGTGATGGGTCTTTTCTTTTGTAACTAGATTTATTTAAACAAAAATACATGTAGTTCTACTGTGGGGAAATATTTTAAAATTCTCTAAGTTATTTGCAAACACAGTTAACACGTTATAAATAGGTAAAGTCTTAAAAGCCATAGTCCTTTCTACTATATGATTTTTGGATGGGACACACCTTAAATCACTCCTATGTTACCAGCAATTTAAATGTGCAATATTGGCCTGATAGTTACTGGATTCAGGCTCTGATAGTTGGTGCTCGATTTGTAATATAAATTGTTTCACTTTATCCTGTTTTGAATTCCATCCAAAGTTGAAGATTTCTTTAGCAATTCCTTCTGGCTAGTTTTTGGTCTCCCTTAAATTATACTGTATGCTTTCAAATTTACTCTGCTTATTAAATACAAGTTAGATGTGGTTTTCCAATGAAGAAAGTAAAATTCTGGAATAACATTTCACTCATCAACAGAAGTTATAGTCTTATCATGTAAAATGAAAACATAGCTTTACCTAGGGCCAATATGAAAGTAAAATGAAATGATGCCAGGATTAAAGCCTCAATGTTCACTAAGTAAAATTAATACTTAGAATGCGTTGAGTTTAGAAATTAATTTGTCACTAGAATAGTACACTGATCATTCTGAGTGACTCTAGGCGATTCTAAATAAAATAAAAATTGTGATTCAGTTTAGACTAAAAAGAAAAAGGACAACAATGAAGAAATAGAGCAAAACTTAAAAATATAATACAATTTACCCTTGAACAATGCAGAGAATAAGAGTGCCAACTCTCTGCATAAATATTTGTGTATAACTTTTGACTCCTCCAAAACTTTACTACTAATAGCTTACTGTTGACCTAGAAGCCTCAACAATGACATAAACAGTAGACTAACATATATTTTGTATGTTATATGTATTGTATGCTGTATTCTTATGATAAAGCTAGAGAAAATAAAATATTTTAAGAACATAATTTAAATATATATATTTACTATTTATCAAGTGAAAGTGAATAATCAAATGGTCTTCATTCTCATCATCTTCCTAATGAATAAGCTGAGGAGAAAAAGAAAAGTGAAGTGTTGGTCTTGCTGTCTCAGAGGTGGCAGAGGTGAAACAAAATCCACATATAATAGGCTCAATTAGTTCAAGCCCATGTTGCTCAACAGCCAACTGTACTGTTTATATCTGAGTACTCAATTCTTTTAAATATTTTGGTAAATTCTTACCTATTATCCTTGAGTATTGCTCTCTCAACATTTTCTGTCCACATATTATTGAACATATATTGGATTTACGTTGGGCATGTATTAGAGTTTCTTATTTTGTCATTCACAATTCTTAGCTAGTCTTCTATAGTTTACATTATTTATCTTTTTTTCTTTATGCTGGATAATTTCTTCAGATGTATTCTCCAGTTAATAAATTCTCTCTCCTGCTGTGTCTAATCTAATTCTGGCACACACAATGAATTTTTAATTTCTATGCCAATGTTTTTATTTCTAGAAATTCTAAATGATTTTTATTAAAAATCTTCCTGTTCTTATTTTCAAGGTATATTATTATTGCCACATGTATTCGATATCTTTGTTCATCTTTCCAATCATTTTAAACAGACTTTATTAATTCTGTGGCCTACACAGATGATAAGAATAAAGGAATGAGGTAAGGAGAGTCTTGTTCTAACTAAGTTATGATTTTAGTATAAAATTTATTTTATTTTTTAACACCTATTGCTTTCTGTACTCTAAAACTAGGAAAGTGTCAATGTAAACCTGTGACTTTTTGTATTTCTTAACTATTATTTATATTGTAAAATTGTATTTTCTACATGACACCAAAGATCTTTTTCTCTGAATTCATTAAAAAAAAAGTCATATGAGCAAATATAGGAATTGCGGCCATGTATAAACAAAAGATCCCACAGCATGAAACCTCCCTTGCCAGCATCTTGATCATGGAATTCCTAATCTCCAGAACTGTAAGACATAAATTTCTATTGTTTAAGTCATCCAGTCTATGGCATTTAGTTATGGCAGCCCAAGCAAACAAGTACAGAGAGGAAAGAGGGAAATATTTTTGTCTGCTGGCCAGATTAATAATAACAAGAGAGAGAAGATTCGAATAAGTAAAATTGCAAATAAAAAAGGTAATATTACAACCATTTCTTAGAAATACAAAAGATTCTCAAAGACTGCTATCAGCATCTGTATGTACTAAACTAAAAAATCTAGAGAAAATAGATAAGTTCCTAGAAACACACAACTTCCCAAGACGGAAAAGGAAAGGAAATCTTGAACAGAACAATAACAAGTCATAAAATCAAATCAGTAACAAAATAAAACCAAACAAACAAAAAACTACCAACCAAAAAAAAGGCCTTGAGTCAGGTGGATTCACAGTCAAATTCACAGTACAGGAAACAACTAGTACCAAACCTACTGAAACTATTGTAAAAAAATGAGACAAATGGATTCCTCGTTAATTCATTCTACAAAGCCAATAACATGTAGATACCAAAGTGTTGCAGAGACACAACAACAACAACAGAAACTGCAGTTTCATATCCCTGATAAACATGGATGCAAAAATCCTCAACAAAATACTAAAAATAACATCCAGCAGTGCATCATATGGCTCATTCAACATGATCAAGCGGACTTTATTTCTTGGATACAAGGGTAACTTAACATATGCAAAGCAATACACATGATCCATCACATAAACAGAATTAAAAACAAAAACCTTTTGATCATTTCAACAGATGAAGAAAAAGTATTTAATAATACCTACCATCTCTTCATGTTAAAAACCCACAACCAAGTAGCTATCGAAGGAACATACCTCAAAATAATAAGAGCCATGTATAACAAAATCACAGCCAACAACACACTGAATGGGCAAAGTTGGAAGCATTTCCCCTTAAGAATTAAAACAAGACAAGGATATCCACTCTAATCACTCTTATTTAACATAATACTGGAAGTTCTAGCCAGAGTATCGGGCAAGAGAAATAAATATAATTATCCAAATAGGAAAAGAGGAAGTCGAATTTTCACTCTTTTCAGATGACATGATTTTATTCATAATTCATGATTCTATTCTATTCTAGAAAACTAAAGATCTGATAAATGACTTTGGTAAAATCTCAGGATACAAAATCAATGTTCAAAAATAAGTAGAATTTTTATACACAAAAAATGTTTAATCTAAGAACCAAATTAAGAACATAATTCCATTTAAAATAGCCACAAAAAATAAAATGCCTGTAAATCGATTTAGCCTATGAGGTGAAAGATCTCTACAACAAGAACTACAAAACACTTTTAAAAGAAATAAAAGATTATACATGAACAAATGGAAAAACGTTTAATGCTCATGGGTTGAAAAATGATATCATTAAAATATTCACACTGCCCAAAGCAATCTACAGATTAAAACACAATCTCTGTCAAATTACTGGTGTTATTTTTTTTACAAAATTAGAAAAAGCAATTCTTAAATCCACATGGAAACAAAAAGAGCACAAATAGTCAAAGCAATTCTAAACACAAAGGACAAAACTGGAGTCATCACATTACCTGTCCTGAAACTTTACATGGCTACAGTAACCAAAATAGCATGGACACATAATCCAATAAAACAGAAATAAATAAACCAGAAATAAGTGAGTAACCTACAACCAACTCTTGGCAAAGTCCACAAAAATAAATATTGGAGAAAAGACACTTTATTCAATAAGTGGTGCTGGGAAAACTGACTAACCATATACAGAAGATGAAAGATAGGTCCTATCTTTCACCAGATACAAATATGAACTCAAGATGGATTAAAGACTAAAATTAAGACTGCAAGCTGTAAAAATCTTAGAAGAAAATCTAGGAAACATTCTTCTTGTTTTCAAAAAAAAATGCAGCCAAAACAAAAATTGACAATTAGGACCTAATTAAACTAAAGAGTTTCTGCATGAGAAACTGTCAACAGAGTTAATAAACAATCTACAGAACAAAAAAATGCATATTTTTGAACTATGCATCTGATGAAGGGCTAATAATCAGAATTTATAGGAAACTTAAATAGATTGAAAAGAAAAAAAAGTTGGGCTCGGTGACTCGGTCTGTAATCCCAGTGCTTTGGGAGGCTGAGGTATGGATTGCCCTGAGCCTGCGGGTTTGAGACCCACCTGGGCAACTTGGCGAGACCTCATCTCTATAATAAATCAAAAAATGAGGCAGGCATGGTAGTGCACACCTGTAGTTCCAGCTACTTGGAAGGCTGAGGCAGAAGGATCGCTGGAGCCCAGCGGGTCAAGGCTGCGGTGGCCGGGAGCGGCCACTGCACCCCAGTCTGGGTGACAGAGTGAGACTCCAATTCAAAAATAAATAAATAAACAAAAAACAAAAAGAAAAATAGAAAAAAAAAAGGCCAAGCATGGTGGCTCACACCTGCAATCTCAGAACTTTGGGAGGCAGAGGTGAGAGGACTGCCTGAGCTCAGGAGTTCAAGACCAGTCTGGGCAACTTGATGAGACCTTGTCTCTACAATAAATCAAAAAATTACCTAGGCATGGTCACATGCACTGTAGTTCCAGCTACTTGGAAGGCTGAGGTAGAAGGATCATCTAAATCCAGCAGATTGGGGCCGCAGTAGCCAAGAGCATGCTGCTGTACTCTAGCCTGGGTGATAGAATGAAACTTGAACTAGAAAAAAAAAAAAGAAAGAAAGAAAGAAAGAAAAGAAAATATCCTTAAAAAGTGGGGAAAGGACATGAACAGACACTTCTTGAAATAAGACATGCAAATGGTCAACAAACAGGAAAAAATGTTCAACATCACTGATCATCAGAGAAATGCAGATCAAAACCACAATGAAATACCATCTCACACCAGTCAAAATGGCTATTATTAAAAAACAAAAACAAAAAACATGTTGGCAAGGTTTTGAAGAAAAGGAAGCACTCATACATTGCTGATGGGAATGTAAACTAATTTAGCCACTGTGGAAAGCAGTTTGTAGAATTTCCAACTAAAATAAAGTTACCACTCATATCAGCAATTCCATTACTGGGAATATATCCCAAAAAGCATAAATTCTTATACCAAAAAGATATTTGCAGTCATATGTTTACTATGGCATTATTCATAATAACGAAGACAAGAAACCATCCTCGGTGTCTACCCATGGTGAGCTAAATAAAGAAAATGTGATACATATGCAACATGGAATACTATGCTGCCATAAAAATAACAAAATCATGTGCTTTGTAGTAATACAGATGTAGCTGCTGGTTATTATCCAAAGTAAATTACTGTAGAAACAGATAACTAAGTACAATATGTTTTCACCTATAACTGAGAGCTAAATACTGGGGACACAAAGATGAGAAAAACAGACAAAGAAAACTTCTAAAAGGGAAAGATAAGCAGGGGAATGAAATGTTAAAAACTATTCACTGGGTGCCATGTCTGGGTGATGGGTTCAACAGAAGCCCAAACCTCACTGTCATGCAATATACCTCTGCAGCAAATCTGTGCATGCTGTATATTTCCCAAATTTAAAAATAAAAACAAACAAGCAAATAAATATGAAAGACAAATACCATGTCATGTTTTTCTAAAACATTTAATGGCATATTATTTCCTATGGCTTTCCTATAGCTATACATTGAAAATTATGCTAAATCAACAGTCAAAAATGCAAAAATAAATTTATTTATAAAAATGTTCATGTGCTGTTTTGTTAATACATTTACAAAACATAAAATAATCTAAATGCCCTTCACTTAATTAATAGGTGCATTTTATGCCTTGTCATAAAAATATAGATTTATATTATTTACTATTATAATGTATGCCATATTGTAGGTAATTATATATCAATATATATTAGTGTGCTATAAGTAAAACGTATACTATATATAATATGATAGTTGTAGCTATAGATATAAACATAAGCATACATACATAAATAAAGCAGACATACATATATTGGTTAGCATGGATTAATTGAAACAGATTAATCAACTGATCTGGGATGTGACATGAAAGTTACTAGTATTTAATGTGTAATCCAGATAATTATTATCATCAGTCAAGTTGGAAACATTACATTAGTTTCATAAGATAATGTATCTAATATATAACTGAGGTTAGCTGTTGTGAGAGAGGTAGTTTCCAAATATGGAGGAAGGTGCAGTAGATAGGTTTAGGTTACAAAGAATAGGATTGACAATTTGACCTGGGAAGTAATTTACAGCCAGGTGTGCACCTGAGGCACATGAGAATATAAAGAAAATGATACTGTGAAGAGAAAAATGACCCAGATTAAGTACATATGTACCAAAAAATATTTTACGCATTTTAATTTTTTCTCAGAGTGGTATCCAAAAAAACTTGTCTTTTTATTTTCCTTTTATTCTCTGCTGTCTGTAGTCTACAGATTTCAAACTCATATTACAAAATTTATATGCAAGTCTCATTTTGGTTGAAATAATCTACTGTAGGATATTCTGCTATCTTATCCACAATGATAACATTGTTCTATGTAAAATGTATTTTAAAGTTTGAAGAGTTCTCCTATCAGCACTGAAAACACAGTTTTCTAAAGTTGATACCACCTACAACTTTATTTTTACCATATAATTTATTTTAACTATCCTTTCTTTCTCTAAAAATTTGAGAATATGTGTACATTGCCAGTTCTTTAGCATTCAACATATGTATGTTCTTAATCACAAGTGTCATAAAATGACATGATGTGAAACAGTATTTCTCTGTCATTTCTCTGATAGGCAGGGAAGGTATTTGAGTTTAATGTCTCTTTAAATTTTACATTTCCCCAAGGGATGTAGTAGCTGATTGTAAGGCATTATAAGGCAAAATGACTAAATTAGAAAGTGTGTAACAGAATGCCATAAAGTCTAGTGGAAATTTTCAAATTTGGACTTTTTCACGTAAAAGCAAAGTAAGCTAAAAAAACTGACTATCTTAGAACTTGTTGACAACCTGTTAAGTGAGCTTAATCCTTCACTGAAAAGAAAATATAAAGTGGTCTGTGTTCAATTTGCATTTCTGTATAATTTTTCTTTACTGATCAAGGTGAAATCATATTTTCAACTATTATTTTTTTGTCAGGTTGTATGCCATTTTATATTATATTATATAATTAACTTTAACCAAGTAGCATAATTTCTTTTATTTTTTTTTTTGAGTTGGAGTCTTACTCTGTCACCCAGACTGGAGTGCAGTGGCTGCTCCCGGCCACCGCAGCATCCACCTACTGGGATACACCTCAGCCTTCCAAGTAGCTGGAACTACAGGCACGCGCTACCACACCCGGCTAATTTTTTGATTTATTGTAGAGATGAGGTCTCAACAAGTTGCCCAGGAGGGTCTTGAACTCGCGGGTTCAGACAATCCACTCACCTCAGCCTCCCAAGGCACGGGATTACAGGCTGAGCCACCGAGCCCAGCTAGCCAAGTAGCATAATTTCTTTAACCAAGCAGTATAGTTTCTTATAATCTATCCTAAGGAAATAGGCAGGAAGGCAAATATAATTTTACAAGTGTTCTTTGCAACATTGGTTATAATAAAAGTAAAAATTATATAAATATATGTCACCTATTCTAATAGTTTATAAATAGCACTAGTATATCATTTCATTTAATATAGGATAAAATAATGTTTAGATGTATTTTTTGGTTCCCCTAAATAGTAAGTAACTAATTAGAACTCTATGACAGTTCCATTTCTAGGTCCTTGATTTTTTTTAGTTGTGACATTATATCCCATTTCAACACTTAGTAACCTCTTGTTCCTTTACTTTACTATTAATACAGCAATAAAACTAGTATCAACTCTTTCTACATGCTTAACACTAAATGATATTTATATAGTTTTAAAATGAGAATAATCGGTTGTTTGATCAAAAACTTTATGACTTTCACTTGGGAAATTTCCTTCTCAATCCCTATTTGTAGCAATAGTTGACTTTTTCATCAGTTATCAGCATACAGTTTCTGTTTCTTACATATTGGTCCTTATAGCAAGAACTCTGCAAAAGAAATAAATTTTCTATGGAGTTCATTTAAAAGAAGGATAAGAATGGCTCATATGGTTTTCTATTCTCTCTTTCTATTCTTTTTATATACACAAATACACATACATATGTATATATCAAGAGATATGTACAGATACATTTTATACATTTATATACATATAAAATGCACTCAATGTTGTTTATTTCTGTTTTTCACTTTGCTGTTCAATTCTCATCTATCTCTCATGCTACTGAAAAAGTATCAGTTAGTTTAAAATCAGTAAATTACGGAGCAACCCCTTCAGGTCCCCTCTCACTGCAGAAGCTTTTCTGTCCTCAATAAATCCTGCCATCTCAAAAACAAAACCAAACCAAACCAAACAAAAAACAAGCAAAAAAACCAGTAAGTTACTTTCTTTTTTCTTTTCTTTTTTTTTTTTTTTGAGTTGGAGTCTCACTCTGTCGCCCAGACTGGAGTGCAATGGCCACTCCCGGCCACCGTAGCCTGGAACTGCTGGGCTCCGGCGATCCTTCTGCCTCAGCCTTCAGAGTAGCCGGAATTACGAATTACAGGCACGTGCTACCACGCCCGGCTAATTTTTGGATTTTATTGTAGAGATGAGGTCTCGCCTGCCCAGGCAGGTCTTGAACCCGCAGGCCCAGGCAATCCACTCACCACAGCCTCCCAAAGGCGCGGGATTACAGGCTGAGCTACCAAGCCTGGCAGTAAATTACTTTCAAAAGCTTGTTTGTAAAAACGATACTCATTTTTTCTGTTTCTAAATTATTATTTTTCTTCTCAGATTATATTTCTTGTTCTGATACATTTTACTTGTTCTTTTCATTAAAAAAATTTAATTATCTTTAAAAATAAAACTCTTCAGTTTGTCACTTCCCTATTTGGTTCTCTTAATTTGTTTACCCTAATTCCTTAGTTTATAACTTTCGTCCTCTCTTTTCTTAAATAATTGGAGATATCAATAAACTGCCTTGATTTTGTGGAAAAACACTCCTTTTTCCTCATCTCTTTTGCAGCATTTATAAACTTCTTTAATCTCCTCTTTAATGGTCATATACTCCACTGCAAAAATTCTCTCCTCTCTTTCACTCTTTCTCTCTCTCACACACACACACCCATACACGAGAGTATAATCTTACTTCTGAGGTGTAAACATTCAAATTATTATCTATTGTATCTAAAAAATATATTAGATATGTTAAATTATTATTATTATTATTTTGACTTGGAGTCTCACTCTATCGCCCAGACTGGAGTGCAGTGGCACACTCATGACCACCCCAGCATCAACTTGCTGGGATCTGGTGATCTTACCACCTCAGCCTTCCAAGTAGACAGAACTACAAGTGCATGCTACCATGCCTGACTAATTTTTTATTTATTGTAGAGATGAGGTCTCACCAAGTTGCCCAGGCTGGTCTCGAACCTGTGGGCTCAGGAAATTCACTAGCCTAGGCCTCCCAACGTGCTGGGATTACCTGACTTAGTTAGATTATGATATATTATATATATCATATAATTTCATTATATATGTATTGTGTGTATGATAGCTTAAAGGAAGCAAACTCTAAAAGAAGGGGAGATTTCTGAAAAAAATTTTAAAGATATGGTTGTGTATCAAGAACACTGTTTTTACTTAGGTTTCATTTTTTTTTCTTATATGATGATGAAATTGATGAAGATTTAACGATCATTCACTCCCTATCTTCCTCAACATATTATTTATGTCTATAATTTTGACTTAAATAAATAGAGGCAAGTCACTTACATAATCATGAAGCACACAAACATAGAATACTTCATAGAATATTTCATAGAAAACTTGGATATGAAGGTTTAAAACTCAGATCTGATCCCTGAGGAAGATGGCAGCTGAGCCAGTCAGACTATGGGAGTCCCAGTGTGAGTGAGTGAGTGCGTGGAAAATTTTGTGTATGTGTTGCTAAGTAAGTAGGAATGTGAGTGACTGACTGAGCAAGTTCTTGGGAGTAAGTGTCCATGCTTTCCTGGTGAAGCAGCTGGCAACACATCTGCTCAGTTTGGACCCTAGTGATTCCCAGGATGCAGAGGCAAGTATCATTTTACCCCCTCTTCTTTTTTTTTTTTTTTTTAAATAAATAAAGGCTTCCTAGGAAGAAGTTGCTGGGATAGACTGACTGAGTAGGGGTTCAGGAGCAAGTGGTCAGGGCTTTCTCCTGGTGAAGCAGCTGGGGCCACAGCTGCTCTGCTTGGTTCCTAGAGCTTCCCAGTGTGCAAAAACCGAGCATCTTTTTTTTTTTTTTAATGAAACTAACACAGACCTTCCTGGGAAGAAGCTACCAGGAAAGACTGACTGAGTGGGGGCTTGTGAGCAAGTGGCCAGGGCTCTCCTGGTGAAGCAGCTGGTGCTACAGCTAGTCTGCTTGGTCCCTAGCACTTCCTGGGTCACACAAGCTGAGTGTCTTTTTTTTTTTTTTTTTTAAGCCAATAAAGGCCTTCCTGGAAAGAAACTGCTTCAGAAGAGACTGCCAGCTCCAGGATCTGCCTAACCATTGCAGTGCCTGGTTGAATACTGACAGCAAAGACTGTGGAGGAAGCCCGAAGACAGAGCCCGATTAGAAAAGATGAAAGAGGCACCCTACCATCCTCTTAAAGATGGGGTAGGAAAGTGCTCTATCTTGCTCACCATGGAGCAACAGACCCAATCTCTGTGACTGGTGGATTAACTACTCAGGTGTTGATTGTGATCCAGAGGAAATATCCTGAAAGCACAAACTCTGGAGGGACAGGATGAGTGCTGAGTTTCAGGCACCCTACTCCCCAATTCAGTCACAGGACAAAGGGTGTAGCCAGAAAAGGATAAGGAGAACCTCCAAAAAGATCAGTGCTCACCATCCTCCAACTTATTTGATTCTCAAAACTATAAGAGACAGAAAAAACTTTTTTGATTCAAAACAGAACAATTCCAGAGCCCTGATCAAGGAAGAATAGAGGACTGAGCAAACATCAGAAGTGAAAGCTTCTCCCACTACCACTGAATATTAGAACTAAAGAGAAAAGTAAGAGATTGATTACAAATGAGGAAAATCCAACTGAAGAATACAGGTAATTTTCAATATAACAAGGAGAAAACACCTGGAAAATCAGACCTTGGAGCCAAAACAATGGAAGTCACCAATGACTGTCCCAGAACACAACAGGGATTAGGGAATAGATGGAAAGAGTGGACAAGAATCAAGAAAGATAAGATGTAACATTCAAAGAATTTGTCACAGAGATTTTGACCATAAAAATTTTATCCAGGAAATGAGTTAAAAAATGACAAGCATAAAAAGCAGAATTAATCAAGCAGAAGAAGAAAGAATCTCAGAATTTGAAGACCAAAACATGAAATTACCATGATCTTTAAAAAACATGGAGAGAAAACTAAGAAAGAAAAGACAATGTACAAGAGATGAGCAATTATATCAAGAGGCCAAACCTATGCCTGATTGGTTTCCTGGAAGAAGAAAGGGAAATGAAGAGCTCCTGGAGCAAGTGTTCCAGGAGGTTATTGAAGAACACTTTCTGTATCACACCAGAGATATGACCATCCAAACAAAAGGGATAGAGAGAAGCCCTGCAAGACAGCAAATGAGAAGACCAACCCCTAGACACATAGTAATTCACCTACAAAAGTAAGTACAAAAGAAAAAATTCTAAGATAACAAGAGAGAAAGGTCAGACTACCTACTGGGGAAAACCAATCAGAACAGCAACAAACTTATCAGCAAAAACACTGCAAGCTAGAAGGAACTGGAGTCCAATATACAAAGTTTTCAAAGATTAAAATTTTCAATCAAGAATTTCCTACTAAGCCAATCTCAGCTTCATCAGCATAAAGAGTTAAAATCCTTTCCAGACATCTGATCCCTAAGAGAGTATACAGCTTACAGATCAGCTCTACGGGAGATACTTAAAAAGTTATTAAGCAAAGACAAAAGAAAAAAAAAAAAGAATGACCATGCACTTTCCAAGAGAACAGCAGAATTCAGAACTAACAGAGTAGACACCACAACAGCAAACCTGAAAACACACGCATATATCAACCCCAAATCTAAAAGAAAACAAAATAAACAAAAAAGAAAATAAACTTTATAAAAACCTCATTACAGGGATAAACAATCACATTTCAATAATCAATCTGAATGTTAATGGACTAAATGCACCGCGGAAAAGACACAGAGTGGCAAACTGGATGAAAAACTATAACTCAATTATTTGCTGCATCCAGGAAATGCATCTCACCATAAGGGATGCACACAGACTTAAAGTTAGAGGAAGGAAAATGAGTTTCCAGGCAAAAGGATCACAAAAGCAGGCAGAAGTCACAATCTTAATATCAAAAAACAAAACAAAACAACTTTAAGCTATCAAAAATTTCAAAAAGACACAAAAGGACATTACATAATGATAAAAAGTTCAATCCATCAAAAGAATATCTATTCTAAACATATAAGCACCAAACACAGAAGAACCAGCATTTATAAAGCAACTATTGACCTATACTAACAAAAGATAATGACTCTAACACTATTATAGCTGGAGACTTAAATATCCTACTAACAACCCTAGATAGATCATTGAGGCAAAAAATCCACAAAGAGATTTAGAACTTCAACTTGACACTCGACCTAATAGACTTAATAGATATCGACAGAATATTCTACCCAATAATCCAGAATATACTTTCTACTCATCACCATATGGAATGTACTCCAAGATTGATCACATCCTTGGCCATAAGTCAAGCATAAACAAATTTCATAAGATCAAAATACTGCCATACATCTTCTTATACCACAGTTGATATTTTATAAAAATAAATATAAATACCAACAAAATTCCCCAAAAGCCCACAAGGACATGGACACTAAACAGCATGATGCTGAACAACTCCTCAGTCAACACAGAAATTAAAATATTCCTGAAAACAAATGAAAATGTAAAAAACATCTTACAAAAACCTCTGGAATGTCATGACATCAGTTCTAAGAGAGGAATTTATACTTCTGCCAACACATTTCTAGAAAATAGAAAGATCACAATTTAGTAGCCTAACAAATCACCTAAGGGAGCTGGAAAGACAAGACCACCAAAACCTTAGCTTTAGCAGAAGAATCCAGACCTCCAAACTAAAAGCTTAAATATGGGACATAGAAGACAAAAATATCATAAGAAGAATTAACAAAACAAAAGCTGGTTCTTTGAAAGAATTAACAAAAATTGATGGACCTCTAACCAGAATTACCAAGAAAAAGAGAGAAAAAGCCTAAATAAGCACAATCAGAAATGCAAAATATCAAATCACAACTGAATCTGAAGAAATACAAAAGATTATCAAAGATTACTATAGACACAAATTTGATAACCTATTAAATAAATGGAGGAATTTCTGACATCATACAACCTCCTAAAGTTGAAATCAGAAGACACTGAGACATTAAATAGGCCAATTACAACCCAGGAAATCAACTCTGTCATAAGAAAACTACCTACCAAAAAAAGCCCTGGATCGGACGGTTTTCCAGTAGAATTTTACAAAACGTACAAGGAGAAGCTGCTGCCAATCTTATTGAAAAAAATTCTAGGCAATTGAGAAAAGTGAAATTCTTCTCAAATCATTTTGCAAAGCTAACATCACACTGATACCCAAACTGAGTAAAGATTAAAAAAAAAAGACAACTACAGTCCAATATCCCCAATAAATATAAGATGCAAAAAATCTCAACAAGATTTTATTAAATTGGATCCAACAACACATCTCAAAGATTATCCACTATAACCAAGTAGGCTTCGCCTCCAGGATGCAAGACTGGTTTAACATCTGCAAGATCATAAATGTAATTAAATACATCAACAGATATAAAAACAAGAATCACTTGATTACATCATAAGATGCAGAAAAAGCTTTTACTAGAATACAGCATCTCTTCTTGTTAAAAACCTTCAAACACCTAGGCATAGAAGCAACATACTTGAAAATAAGTGGCATCTACGATAAACCCATGGCCAGCATATTGCTAAATGGACAGAAACTGGGAATACTTCTCCTGAAAATCGAAAGACAAGACTGCCCTCACTTACTCCTCTTGTTCAACATTGTGTTGGCTGTCTTAGCTAAAGCAACTAGACAAGAAAAGGAAATCAGTGATATATAAATAGGAAAAGAGGAAATTAAGTTATCTCTCATTGCTCATGATATAATCCTATACCTTAAAAACCCAAAAGAATCTGTGAAAAGCCTACCTGCACTGATAAAGGACTGATAAAGTCTCAGGGTACAAAATAAATGTACAATAGACAGTCACATTCTTATATACCAACAACAAGCAGGTTGAAAAACAAATAAAAACCTCAATCCTATTTACAGTAACCACAAAGAAAATGAAATACCTCGACATTTTCCTAAATAGAAAAGTAAAAAGCCCTTATAATAAACTACAAAATACTACTCAAAGAAACTCAAGAAGACATAAATGAATGCAAAAACCTTCCATGTTCATGGATAGGAAGAATCAACAATTTCTCAACCAAGTCATCTTCAACAAAGCCTCCTTCAACAACCACTGGGGAGAGGAGAAGCTATTCTAAATTGTACTAGAAAAACTGGCTGACCACATGAAGAAGATGGAAACAGAACCCCTACCTATCACCATACACAAAAATCAGCTCTGAATGAATCAAAGACCAGTTTCTGTCTATTTAGCAATATGTTGGATGTGGGTTTACTGTAGATGGGGCTTATTATTTTGAGTTATGGTTCTTCTATGCCCAGATGTTTGAGGGTTTTTATCAGGAAAGGATACTGGATTTTATAAAAAGGTTTTTTTTTTTTTATCTAATGATATAATAATGTGGTGTGTGTTTTTACATCTATTGATGTATTTAATTACATTTATGGTCTTGTGGATGTTAAACCAGACCTGTATCCTGGGGATCAAGCCTACTTGGTCATGGTGGATGATTTTTGAGATGTGTTGTTAGATCTGATTTGCTAGAATCTTCTTGAGAATTTTTGTATCTATGTTCATTAGGGATATTGACCTGTAGTGCTCTTTTTTTGTGTGTTGGATCTTTACCCAGTTTTGGTATCAGTGTATGTGACCTTCTTAAAATAATTTGGGGAGAATTCTGTCTTTCACCATTGCCTGGAATACTTTCAATAATATTGGTATCAGCTCTTCCTTGTATGTTTTTTGAATACCTCTGGAAAGCCATCTTGCCCAAGGCCTTTTTTGGGAGGGGTAGGTTGGTTTTTAATGATGAAGTCAATTTCCTGGGTTGTTATTGGTTTATTTAGTGCCTCAATGTCTTCTTGTTTTAACCCTGGGAGGCTGTGTGATGTCAGAAAGTCCTCCATTTCATTTAGGTTTTTAAGTTTGTTTCCATCAGGTGTGCATAGTAATCTCTGATAATCTTCTGTATTCCAGGTCAGTTGTGATTTGATCTCTTGCATTTCTGATTGTGTTTATTTGGGCTTTTTCTCTTTTTTTCTTGGTCATCCTGGCTAGTGGTCCATCAATTTTGTTTATTCTTTCAAAGAATCATCTTTTTGTTTTACTGATTTTTTCTATTATATTTTTGTCTTCTATGTCCCATATTTGGGCTTTTACTTTGGTGATCTGGATTCTTCTGCTAAAGTCAGAGTTTTGTTTGTCTTGTCTTTCCAGCTCCCTTAGGTGATTTGTTAGGCTGCTAACTTTTGATCGTTCCATGTTCTTGATATGTGTTCATAGAATATAATTTCCCCTCTTAGAACTGATTTCATGGCATCCCAGAGGTTTTTGTAAGATGTTTCTTCATTTTCATTTGTTTTCAGGAATATTTTAATTCCTGATTGATTTCTATGTTGACCCAGAAGTCGTTCAGTATAATGCTCTTTAGTGTCCATGTCTTTGTGGGTTTGGGAGAGATTTTGTTGGTATTGATATTTGCTTTTATTCCACTGTGGTCTGAGAACGTTCATGGAAGTATTTTGATCATATAAAATTTATTTATACTTGATTTATGGCTGAAGATGTGATCTATTTTGGAGTACATTCCATGTGATGATGAGTGGAATGTAAACTCTGTGTTTTTTGAGTGAATTATTCTGTAGGTATCTATTAAGTCCATTTGGTCGAATATCAAGTTAAGGTTCCAGATCTCTTTGTGGATTTTTTGCCTCAATGACCTATCTAGGGTTTGGTGGGGTATTTAAGACCCCAGCTATGATAGTGTTAGAGTCAAAATATATTTTTACTTTATTTAGTGGTTGCTTTATAGACATTGGTGCTTCTGTGTTGCATATGTATATGCTTTGGATGGGCATTTCCTGTTTATGGATTTAACTTTTTATCATTATGTAGTGTCCTCCCATATCTCCTTACATTTTTGATAACTTAACAGTTGTTTTGTCTGATATTAAGATTGTGACTCCTGCCTTCATTTGTGATCCATTTGCTTGGAAACACATTTTTCATCCTCTAATTTTTAGTCAGTCTGTGTATGTCTCTTGTGGTGAGCTGAGTTCCCTGGATGCAGCAATAATTGGGTCATGGTTTTTCATGCAGTTTGCCATTCTGTATCTTTTCAGTGGTGTATTTAGTTTATTCACATTCCGGCTGATTTTGAAATGTGATTGTTTAACCCTATCATGAGGTTCTTATACAGATTTGTTAGTCTTTTTTTAGCTTTTGAGTTGAGGTATGTACATGTTTTCAAGTTTGCAGCTGCAGCTTATTCTCTGTTGATTCTGTTGTTCTCTTGGGAAAAACGTGATCATTCTTTTTTTTTTTTTCTTCTGTGCTTAATACTCTTTTAAGTGTCTCCTTTAGAGCAGGTCTGGAAGCTACATAATATCTTAGGGATTGAATGTCTGAGAAGAATTTTAATTCTCCATTGTTGAAGAAGATGAGCTTGGCTGGATAGGAAATTCTTGGTTGAAATTGTTTATCTTTGAGGACTTTGAATATTGAGCTCTAGACCCTTCTAGCTTATAGTGTTTCTGCTGATAGATATATTGCTATTTTGCTTGGTTTCCCTTGATAGAGAGTCTGACCTTTCTCTCTTGCTGCCTTTAGGGTTTGTTTATTTATTTTTTTGTACTTTCTTTGTGTAGGTGAATTTTATGTGTCTAGGGGTTGGTCTTCTAATTTGATGTCTTGCTAAGTTCCTCTGTATCTCTTGTGTTTGCATGGTGATATCTCTGGTGAGATGGAAAAAGTGATCTTGGATAACTTCCTGGAATAGTTGCTCCAAGGTGTTCTCCATTTCCCTTTCTTCTTCTGTTAAACCGGTGGGAAACTGGGGGGTGGGGCAGGGAGTCAGGATAACAGTAGTCGATATCTGCCTGGAGAAGGGAGGGGGCACACCTCATCAAAAAGGGTACCTTCTCAATGAATATTTGTATACTTAAACCTTAACTATACCCCACAATTTTAAAATAAATAATAAAAAAAAAAACCTGTCAGGTATAGATTTGGCATCTTGATATAACTGCACATCTCTTGGAGACTTTGTTCTTTCTTTCTGACTTTTCTTACTATGTTTTTTACAGATTGGGTTAATTCCATGTTTTGGTCTTCAAGGTCTGTGATTATCTCTTCTGATTGATTAATTTTGCTTTCCATGTTTATCATCTTGTTATTTATTTCCTGGATGAAATTTTTTTATGTCCAAAATCTCTAATACAAGTTCTTCCAGTGTTGCATCTTGTCTTTCTTGAGTCTTATTCACTCTCTATCCATTCCCTAGTCTCTGTTATATTCTGGGGCCAGTCGTTGGTGACTTCCATGGTTTGGTCTCTGAGGTCTGAAGTTTCAGGTGTTTTCTCTTTGGTATGCTGGGAATTACCTGTGTTCTTCTGTTGATTTTTCCTCATTTGTGTCAGATCTCTTTCTTTTCTTTTTAGTTCTGCTATTCAGTGGCAGTGGGAGAGGCTTTCACTTCTGATGTTTTTTCATCTCTCTATTCTTCCCTTATCAGGGCTCAAATTTGTTCTATGTAGAAACATGACTGTGGATGGGAAGCTTTGTTTTCTCTTGTAGTTTTGAGAGTTGTTTAAGGTGGAGGATGGGGAGCTAGGATTCAGGAACTACTTGCAAATCACAATGTTCACTGATTATGGTATTGGTTCCCTGAGACCCATTTCCCACTACCACTCTATATGATGATGCAATAGGTGTGTGTGTGTACCCACTGAATTTAAGATACAGTAATAAGAAGAACAGAGAGAAGTAGAATGAAATAAGACAGGCATAAATATGAGAACAATAAAAAAATACAGAACTACAAAAGCAGAAACCAAGGCAAAGACCAATTAAACACACACACACACACACACACACACACACACACACACACACACTCTCACACACTCACACACACACACAGTAAATTGGAAAAACAACAAAGCAAAACAAAACAAAAAGCAACAATAGTATGAACCACACACAAAAAGCAAACTCACAGACACACATGCCCAACACAAAATGAAATAAGTAGAAAAGGAAAAAATGAATTAAAATAGAGCCTGCATACATGTATTCATACACATTAAACTAAAAAAAGAGAAGAACAAAAAAGCAAAAGCAAACCAACACAAAAAACTGAAAGATGTACACTCAATCATTCGCTTACACATATAAACAGAAAAAAAAAAAAAAGAGGAAAGAAAGAAAAAAGAAGAAAGAAAAGAATGGTGGGGGGTGGGGGATGCAGATTGAACCCTTACATATACATTCATGAGCAAAGGAAAAATATTAAAAAACAAATGAACAATCAAACAAAACCTGTCTTCTTGTGTCATGTTCTGTAATTGTTCCTTTAAGTTGCTTACAGGTAAGTTCCTCTGCTGTCTCCTAAAGTTCTTGGCCTCATTCACAATCTTCCCAGTGTCCAGCCCAGGGAAGAAGGAGTGGGTGGGGGGCTGGCACCCTTTCCACTCTCACATGGTCAGGGGGCTCCCCTCCAGTGGGGAGGTACAGGATTGTTTCTTCCTCAGGTACTGGTGGGGAGGCACCCCAGCCAGGCTTGTTCTGGAATAGAGTCATGGCTGATGTTCAGATTCTGTCTTTGTTTGTCCCTCTCAGTCATGGGTCTGATGTTCACAGGATTGCTAGGGAGGAGGGCATTGGGTAAGCCTTGGACTCACCTCTGATCTCTTTGGAGGTCTTCCTCATCCTTTTTTGGTCACACCCTATGTCCTGTGACTGAGTCAGTGCAGGGAGTGGGGGAGTGGGGCAACTAAGTCTCAGCACTTGTCTTGTCCCTCCAGAGTTTGTGTTTTCAGGGTATTCCTTCTGAGTTACGATCAACCCCTGAGAATTAATGAGATGTGGGTTATTGCTCCATGATGAGAAAGCTGCAACACTTTCCTGCCCTGTTTTCAAGACAGTGGCAGGGTGCCTCTCTCATCTTCTCCAGTGGGGTTCTGCCTCTGGGCTCTCTCACTGTGCTCCCTCCATAGCCCTTGTTGCCAGTGTCCACACAGGTACTGCAGTGATGAGGCAGAGCCTGGAGATGGCAGACTCTCTGGAAGTTTCTTCCCAAGAAGGGCTTTATTGATTTTTTTAAAATGGCACTTGACTTCTGCAGCCTGGGAAGCACTAGGGACAAAACAGCGTAGCTGTGGCACTAGCTGCTTCACCAGGAGAGCCCTGGCAACTTCCTCCGATATCCCCACCCAGTCAGCCACTCACATGTCCACTTACTCACTGACACATTCACAAAATTTTTCATACACTCACACTGGGACACACATAGTCCAACTGCTTCCAACATCATCTTCCTCCCCTCCCTTCTTCACTTTTTGTAGAATTGTCTATCAAGGAAGAAAACAGGTTTTAATTACAGCAAACTTTCCTTTTTTAAAATAATATTATTGACAAAATAAAATTAAAAATAATTATTGAGAATACATTTGCAATATTTTTGTTTTCGTATAAGAATGGAATATAGCCAGTCTTGGAAAATAGCAACATCAGAGTTTTAGTAGAAACAAAGAAAGAAACTGGAGGAGTTTTGTTTTGTTCTTACTGCATTAAATTTTTAGAGTTAAATATCACCTGTAGGGAGTATATCAAATATTATCTACACTCTGTATTTGCTTGATACTACTTGCCCTTCTAGACCACTTACTTAAAAATTCTTTGGCGTCACTGGCAACACCTCTCCTAAATCTGTGCTTGTATAAGCTTAGCCTGTGTAAGTGTAGTTCTTCAATAAGAACCATATTGTGCTGAGTTATAAAAGACAGAGCGCCAGGTTCGGTGTTCAGCCTGTAATCCCACGTCTTTGGGAGGCTGAGGTGAGTGGATTGCCTGAGCCTGTAGGTTTGAGACCCGCCTGGGTAGCGAGACCTCATCTCTACAATAAATCAAAAAATCAGCCAGGCGTGGTAGCGAATGCCTGTAATTCCGGCTACTTGGAAGGCTGAGGCGGAAGGATCGCCAGAGCCCAGCAGGTCGATGCTGCGGTGACCGGAAGCAGCCACTGCACTCCAGTCTGGGTGACAGAGTGAGACTCCAATTCAAAAAAAAAAAAAAGAAAAGACAAAGCAGTTCTGACCATCAGTTCAATTCAACCAGATCCTGAAAGTTCTGGTCTTTACTACCTCCAACAGACTCTGATGCAGCATTCCACTGTCAAATATGGCTCTCCTAGTGGCTACCTGAAGGGGACATGTAACTAATTTCAAAAAGGCAGGGAATCTTGGCTAGTGAGAGACAAAAGACAAGAAAAAACTGGCAATACTGATCCAAGGCATGATGGCTTTATATGGCCAGTAGGTAGATATCTGATGTTATAAGTATTCACTCAATTTTCTTGTAAAGACTGGATTGGCTTGGCAAAGTTTTATTTATTTTTCCACTTTTTCTGTTTTACTCTCCTTTTCTCCTTACTTTTGTTGCCCTGGGGTTATAAATTTTCCTAATCCTCTTGCTCCATAAACACAAGTTACATATAAACTTTGCTTCAAACTAAGGGAGCCTGGCTAAGACAAGTCCCATTTTTTTCAGTGGATGAGAACATTTAAATTACTGATGTAAAAATGAAATATATACCATAGATCATCAATTCTGTTGCATCACATTACATATTTGTTACATATAATTAAAGGGTTTTGTAGCCAACAATGAAAATTTGAAAAATATTGGCTAAACAAGTTTAGCCAAGTTCTTGTTTTGTGTTTTATGCAATAGTCTTTAGTATATTGCTTTTTGTTTGTTTGTTTTTTGTTTTTCTCTTTTATAGCATCCACTGAGACAAGTATATCTGGAACACATCATGACAAAAATCATTTCAAGAGAAAGAATGATAGAAAATCCAAATTTTTACATGATCCAAGGAAATAATGTAATTAAGCAAAAACAGTCTGGTAGTACACTCTGCTGAACTAGAGTATGCTTATCCTAACTAGACTGGAGCATCCTCAGTAGGGGTTATTGTCTGTGAAGGAGGGTCCTTTTCAGCTGGACCTACCGATATTTTGGAATAAAGCAAAAGGTCTAGATTTATTTTAAAAATATGAAATCACCTAACCTAGAAATCTTGGCAACTAATTCTAGTTTTTAAAAACAATTGAAAGATCCAAAGAAAATAAGCCTATAATCTGGGCTGGAGCCAGTAGTTTTTAACAATGGTTAGACTATCCTTCTGTTAGGTTGTGCAGTTGACTATGTTTTAGACACTGAAATCTGGAGGAAAAAGGAATCAAAGAAACATGCTTACCTTCAAGGAACTCACAACATGATTTGGGAAAGAAAGGATAGTGTGTGCATTGCAATTTGGGCAGTTTTGTTTAACACCAATGTATTCAGGATCTAATATATGAGAGGCAATTAATACTAACCTGATGAACTCCCAGTATGGTAGAGACAAGGGAAACATAAACATGTGATGAAGCATTAATTTGAAAGTATTCTAAATTAAATTTGTTCAAGTTATAAGATACACAAAGTAAAAGTCATGGCCTCTAGAAACATAAAATATTTTATAAATGATATGATTCTTATGTTTACTTTTATATTTCATATAAGCATACATATATTAAAGTAATTTTGTAGACAGACCTGGAAACAGTTCTGACTATGTATCTATTAAGAAACTGAAATTTCTTTCTTGGATTGAATCATAGCTCTTCTGATTATTTCTATTCAACCATGCCTCTCATTAGGCTTTAGGAAAATGAGAAAATTTGATTTTGCTTCTTTTGAAATCCACTGCCTATTTTGAGAACTGAAGGCAAAGGCGATGACAAAAACTGTTAGAAAAATACTCATTAAATCACTACTTTTGTGTGTCTATAAGGATAAATTCATGTTATTTGCAATTATGCAAATAATTTTGAAAAGCCTTAAAATCCAAGAATTTTTGTGTGTGTCTAAATTTTAATCATTGAAGTCTTTTGAATTAAAAATGGTATGATTAGTGGTACTGCAAACAAGTTATTAGATCATGGTTTTACTAATTTGGCTTTCATTACTGCACTGCCTTAATAAAGAGAAGTGAGGAATAATGACTTAGGGAAAGAGTGCAGAATTAAATGGGACAGTAAACTAGTCATCTATCTTTTCAATTTATCTTACCATTGGAAGCCTTGTTCCAGATTCATTGTAAGTCTCAGTTGAGCTCCAGCTAAAAGTAAGTCTCATCATATTTTACATTGTCTGCCTAGCTCACAAAAGTCTGCTCCTAACCGTTCACATGAAAGTACCGTATTTCCCAAGAGGTCTGGTTCCTATGAAGGTCAGTATTAGAAATGTTAGCAAGAATGTTTCTTATCATTTTATGTCTAGTTTGTGGAAGTAAGTGTGATTCATGTTTTGGATCGTTCCAGAATAGATGTCTGTCTTAAAATATTTGATGTCCCTGATCAGTTTGATGATGTGATTTTAAAATTCTACTTTTGGATGTATTAAACTATTAGTAAGTTGCTTACTTATTTTTATCTTTTCATTCTGAAATTAAGCTAAAATTTGATACATAGTCTCCTGGATACATTAGTGATTTCTTCCAAAAAGGACAGTATGGAAACTGGGGAAAAAATTAACTTTGCAGTGGAGAAACCTGAAAACCTTTATCTCACCAAGCTAATAAACATCAAAAGCAGTTACATCATACTGATAGTATGTACTTTTATTACAATATAATGAAAACTGCATTTTAGCTTTTTGGTTTTCTTCCCAGAGACACATATCACTAGGTTAATCACAAGAAAAACAAATTTCAATAGAGGTGCATTAGACAAAATACTTGCCCAGGTACCTCAAAACTGCCAAAGTCATCAAAATAAAAAAGGTGAGAAAACACCACAGTCAAGAGAAGCCTATGGAAACATGACAACTAAATAAAATATGGTAACTTGAATGGGATGCTGTAACAGAAGTATAAGGTGAAAAAATAAATAAATTTCTAATGAGTATGGATGTTAGTTAATAATAATAATGTATCAATATTGGTTCATTAATTATAACAAATGTGTCTTACTAATGTAAGATGTTCATAGGTGAATTGTACATGTGAGTGGAGGAGGTATATAGAGATTATTTGTACAATCTCAATATTTTTGTTAATATAAAACTCTTCTGAAAAGTAAAATATATTATTAAAAATGCAAGAAAAAGATAAATACAATTTTAAAATATAATCATAGAAATGAAGAGGAATGGGGAATAATGACTTATGGGAAAAGTGCTGAATTAAGTGTGACAGTAAATACTCCAAGATCAATCACATCCTTGGACATAAATCAAGCATAAACAAATTCCAAAGGTTGAAATATTGCCATGCACATTCTCAGACCATAGTGGGATAAAAATAAATATCAACACTGACAACATTTCCCCAAAGCCCACAAAGACATGGACACTAAATAGCAGGATGCTGAACAACTACTGGGTCAACACTGAAATCAAAGCAGAAATTGAAAGATTCCTGGAAACAAATGAAAATGAAGAAACATCTTACCAAAACTTCTGGGATGCCCTGAAAGCAGTTCTCAGAGGGGAATTTATATCTCTATGAGTACACATCA
This sequence comes from Carlito syrichta, assembly GCF_000164805.1. Classification (NCBI taxonomy): domain Eukaryota; kingdom Metazoa; phylum Chordata; class Mammalia; order Primates; family Tarsiidae; genus Carlito; species Carlito syrichta. Next base: position 75,179 of record NW_007246440.1, read on the forward strand.
AAAAAATGGAAAGATCACAAGTGGAGAACCTAACAAATCACCTAAGGAAGCTGGAAAGAGAAGACCATCAAAACCCCAACATTATCAGAAGAATCCAAATCACAAAAATAAGAGCCCAAATACAGGACACAGAAGACAAAAATATTATAGAAAACATCAACAAAACAAAAAGCTGATTCTTTGAAAGATTTAACAAGATTGATGGGTCTCTAGCCAGAATGACAAAGAAAAAGAGAGAAAAAGCCCAAATATACACAATTAGAAATACAAAAGATCAAATCACAACTGACCCCGAAGAAATACAAAGGACTATCAGAGATAACTATGTACACCTATATGGAAACAAACTTGATAACCTAGATGAAATGGAGGACTTTCTGACATCACACAACCTCCCCAGGTTAAAACAAGAAGATGTTGAGACACTAAATAGACCAATAACAACCCAGGAAATTGACTCTGTCATACAAAAACTACCTACCAAAAAAAGCCCTGGCCTGGAAGGCTTTCCAGCAGAATTCTACAAAATGTGCAAGGAGGACTGATACTAATCCTAATGAAAGTATTCCAGGCAATTGAGAAAGATGTAATTCTCCCCAAATCATTTTACGAAGCTCACATCACACTGCTACCCATACAGGGTAAAGATCTAACAAAGAGGGGGAACTACAGGCCAATATCCCTTATGAACACAGATGCAAAAATCCTCAACTAGAATCTAGCAAATCGGATCCAAAAACACATCTCAAAAATCATCTACCCTGACCAAGTAGGCTTCATCCCCAGGATGCAGGGATGGTTCAGCATTTGCAAGACCATAAATGTCATTAAATAGATCAACGTATGTAAAACAAGAACCACATGATTATCTCATTAGATGCAGAAAATGATTTTGATAAAATCCAGCATCACTTGTTGATAAAAACCCTCAAACCCATAGGTATAGAAGGAACATACCGCAAAATAGTAAGCACCATCTACGACAAACCCACAGCTAACATATTGCTAAATGGGCAGAAACTACAAACATTTCCCCCTGAAAACTAGAATAAGACAAGGTTGCCCACTCTCACCCCTCTTGTTGAATATTGTGTTGGAAGTCCTAGCTCGGGCAATTAGACAGAAAAAGACATCAGGGGTATCCAAATAGGAAAAGAGGAAGTCAAGTTATCCCTCTTTGCTGATGATATGATCCTATATCTCGAAAATCCAAGAGAATCTGTCAAAAACCTGCTTGCTCTGATAAAGAACTTTGGCAAAGTCTCAGGGTAAAAGATAGTTGCATTCCTATACACCAACAACAAGCACGCAAAAGCACAATCCCATTCACAATAGGCACACAAAAAAATAGAATACCTCGGTATCTTACTAACCAGAGAAGTGAAAGACCTTTACAACGAGAATTACAAAACACTGCTCAAAGAAATCTAAGACACAAATGGAAACATATTCCATGCTCATGGATAGGAAGAATCATCACTGTTAAGATGTCCATCCTACCGAAGGCAATCTGCAGATGCAACACAATACCCATTTAGATACCAACATCATTCTTCTCAGACCTGGAAATGACAATACAGAAATTCATATGGAAACATATATGACCATGAATAGCCAAAACAATCCTTAACAAAAGAAACAAAGCAGGAAGTATCACACTTCCAGACTTCAAACTTTACTATAAGGCTACAGTAATCAAAACAGCCTGGAATTGGTACAAGAACAGGCATATAGACCAATGGAACAGGATAGAGATTCTGGAAGCAAAACCTCAGTTCCTCAACCAACTCATCTTTGACAAAGCCTCCAACAACAACCACTAGGAAGAGGAGAACCTGTTCAGTAAATGGTAGTGGGAAAACTGACTGACCACATGCAGAAGATTGAAACAGGACCCCTATTTATCACCACACACAAAAATTAACTCTAAATGAATCAAAGACCTAAACGTAAAACCTCAAACTATAAGAATCTTAGAAAACATGGGAGACACACTTATGGAAACTGGAACTGGAAGCCAATTCCTATTCAGAACCCTAAAGACTAATACCTTAAGAAATAAAATAGACAAGTGGGACCTCATCAAATTAACGAGCTTCTGCAAAGCAAAAGAAATCATCAAGAGAGCAGGGAGACAGCACACAGAATGGGAAAAAATATCTGCCAACTGTACATCTGACAAAGTCCTGACATCTAGGATCTACAAGGAACTCAAATGCACTGAAAGGAAAAAAACAGTCCCTTTAAAAAGTGGGCAAAAGACAAGAATAGACACTTCTCAAAGAAGATATACGGGTAGCCAATAGACACATGAAAAAGTGCTCAGTCTCACTCATCATCAGAGAAATGCAAAACCACCTAACCCCTGTAAGAATAACCATCATTAATAAAACAAACAACAGATACTGGCAAGGATGTGGAGAAAAAGGAACACTTCTACACTGCTGGTGGGAATGCAGACTAGTACAACCTCTTTGGAAGACAGTGTGACAATTTCTAAAAGAACTAGAAATTGGCCTTCCATATGACCCAGCAATTCACCTATTGGGAATACTTCTGAAGCAACTCAAATATTTCTACAAAAAAGATACCTGCACATGTAAGTTTGATGCAGCTCTGTTCACAATAGCAAAAGCATGGAGCCAACCTTCATGTCCATTGAAGCTGGACTGGATTAAAAAAATGTGGTACATATACACAATGGAATATTATGCAGTCATAAAGAAGGACAAATATATGGACTTTGCAGCAACTTGGATGGATTTGGAGTCGATCATACTCAGTGATTTATTACAGAAACAAAGAACTGAGTTCCATATGTCCTCACTTATAAGGTGAATTTGAACAATTATAATGTTATAAGAAAGCAATTGGTAGTAGTGGAAAACTTTCGGGGGGTGGGACTGGCAGTTGAGGGAAACTACTATGGGAGGGAGGGACATACCTCATCAACAAGGATACCTGCATGATCGGTGTTTATATACCTAACCCTTAATTGTACCCCACATCTTTATAATAAATAAATAAATTAAAAAAATAAAAATAAAAAATGGAAGAAAAAGGATAAATACAATTTTAAAATATAATTGTAGAAATGAAGAGGAATGCAGGATAATGACTTATGGAAAAAGTGCAGAATTAAGTGTGACAGTAAATTAGTCAATCATGAATGTATCAACTATCACAGTAAAACAGAAGATAAATGAAACATTTGATAATAAATATTATCTGCACTAGAAATACATTAATTACCAATATTTATATGCTTAATTAAAAATAACATATATTGTAAAAAAAAAAGAAACTGTCCTTGAGATATTTCTTTATTTGCCATATCTGTTTTTTCCAGATTAATCTTAATACAAATGTTTCTCTTCTTAGTTAAAATTTGTTCTATTTGATCTTTTAAAAAAAAAAAAACTTTTATTATTTTTTCTTTTTTCTTTTTTTGAGTTGGAGTCTCATTCTGTCGCCCAGACTGGAGTGCAGTGGCTACTCCCGGCCACCGCAGCCTCGACTTACTGGGCTCCAGTGATCCTTCCGCCTCAGCCTTCCAATGTAGACGGAATTACAGGTGCGCGCTACCATGTCCGGCTAATTTTTTGATTTTATTGTAGAGATGAGGTCTTGCCTGCCCAGGTGGGTCTCGAACCCGCGGGTTTGGGCAATCCACTCACCTCAGCCTCCCAAAGGCGCGGGATTACAGGCTGAGCCATCAAGCCCGGCTTTATTTTTTCTTCTACTTCCTTTGCATTGTCTCTGGTTTGCATTCTGCCTCCCTGAATTGATGCCTTTGTTTATGAGTTTTCAGGCTTTCCTGATATTTAAAAAAATAATTAAGACATACATTTTTCTCTAAATAACATTAGCTGCATCCTACAAAATGTAATACAAAGAACTTTTATTTTCTTGAGTCCTAAATAGTGTGTTTCATTTTGCTTATGAGTGTTTTAAGTGTGTTTAATTCTCTAGATACAGGTTTTAAAACAATAACTGTTTATTTATTCGCTTAAAAAATATTGGATATTTACTATGTGCCAACTGTTCTAGGCCCTTGGGGCACATGAATGAAAAACAAATGGCAACATTTTCTGATTTTGTGAAGCTTATATTTTATAATACATTTAGTATATTTCCAATCTAATTGCTGTCACATAATTAAGTCTATATCTTATTAATTTTTAAAATTAAGTTGGAAATTTCTATTTAGCCCATTTTATGTTAAACTTGCTAAGAGTTTTATATTATCTTAAAAAGGCTGTATTTTTTTCTGCTTCATGGGTAAAAGATTCATAAAGTATTAGCTATTTTGTTCAAGTCTTCTATAGGTTATAAACTATTTTTGTCTGTTTGAACTAGTAGGTTCTGAGAAAGACACATATATACACAATTTATCTATCAGTGCTATGGTAAATACTTCAAAAAACATAGTTTGAGTGAAGCACTAATGAGAAAAGAGGGGAAGAAAGGAAAATTGTGCTAAGAAATGCAATTAATGAATGTGTTACCAAGACAAATGTTTCATGACAATAGCAAGCCTCAAAGAGAAATAGCTGATGGTTCACTAGTTGTGTTTGTTCAGCACACAGGCTTCCTCTGGTGCAACCACTCTTTAGAGAGAAGCCCATGAGAGAAAAGTGCTGTGGACTGCACTGTGTTTCCCCCCAAATTCATATGCTGGAACCCTAACTCCTAATGTGACTATTTTTGAGGATAGAGGCTTTAAATAAATGATTGAATCTGAATAAGATTATAGGATGGGTCTCTGAACTGATAGGATTGGTGTCCTTGTGGAAAAAGGAAGAGGCACAGAGTATGCATACACATAGAGGAAGGGTCATAAAAGGAGGCAGTGAAAAGGCAGCTGTCTGTAAGCTAACGAAAGAGACCTCAGAAGAAAGCAAACTGCTGACACACTTATCACCAATTTCCAGTCTACAGAACTCAGAGAAAATAAATTTTTGTTGTTTAAGCCACCTAGTCTGTGATATCTGTTACAGCATCCCTAGCAGACTTACACAGTTAGGAAGAGAAATTTGTCTTCCAGATCCCTTCCTGTTTCTTTAACCTATGTGTTAAAGTTTATTCCACCAGATTTCAACATCCCCATACTTAATGACAATATTATCTGCTGGAGGGCAGCTCAGGATGGCATTCTCCATGTTCCTTGGTATAGAGTTTCATCCAAGTGTGGAAATGCCTTTAGATATGGAAAATACAGTTATGGATCTAGTTGACTGAGATATGCTTGTGGCAAAAGGTGGGTGGCTGGCATTTCCAGGGCAAGTCAATACTCAGTTCTGCATATGGCAGTGGGTTACAGGAAATAAGTCACACTATAAATTTGTGGAAGTTCTTAAGCTATGCATACTTTAACAACAGGGAGGTGGGTAGTTAATGTCTGAACTCAGAGGACCATCTTAGCTGGGAGTCTCATAAATAGACATTTTATTTTCATATCTCTATCTTTGTTTTCATTTTATTTAAATAAGCTTATTTTACATTTGCATATACAATGAACTCTTGGGATTATCTAGTTTAACATACTCATTTTCAAGGTGAGAGAATTCAGGCCAACAGAGTTGAGATTACTTTCCTAACTTGTTTATAATTAAGGAGTTTCATTTCCCTAACTTGCTTAGGCCTAGAATTTGGTTCCTAACTAGCGGTAAAATCCAAGGATCTTTCTGCTATTCCATGCTTATGTTCTATAAAGGTATATCAGTAATAGATAACAGAATATGTGGCATTGAGAGGCTGTAAAGTTTCATATGGCACAAAAACTGAGATATTGACTTGTTTCCCAAATATGGTACTACTATAACAGAATTTGAATGGAATAAGGTGTTCAGTATGAAAAGCTAAATCTGTGATGTTGACTTGAAAATTAGTGAATGAAACCAATTGTTTCCTTCCACTGAATTGTAAAAGGTCAGTTACCAGAGGAAAAAAGATCAGCTGAGGCTTAGATTTAGTGTAGCAATGCTTTAGCTGGCATTGGATAACTAGGATAATAAACTTGCCTTAGTAATGGTCTTTTGTCATTTATTTTTCAGAAAGGGAAAATTGAATTTCAATATATTTTAATTAAGAAAAAATATGATTATTTGGAAAATGTGGGAGCCAGGAAAAAGATTATTTTTAAAAAATTGCAAATTAAAATAAGAAAAGCATACCAAGCATCCAGATTAGCAAAATTGTGAGACTATGATTTAATTTTGGGGCCCTAATTCTCAATATAAATGTAATCAACAGCAAATAATGTACATTCTGTGTCTGAGAATATAACAAGAGAAAAATTACAAAAACCACCAGCTTTTGTTCTTTATTGTCACTGCAACTAGAAGCATACATTACTGTTTCCTGATTTGATGGCCAGTGAATAGGTGATTGCCGACAGTTCATCCAGAATCGTTCATATGCAATCAGTAGGCACGATTCCTTATGTGACAGTTCTTCATTTAGTTTAATTTACTGTAACTCACATGTATTAATATCGTAGTAAGCTCCCTGGTGTCCCATTTCTGACAGTGTGTATGTCTCATTATTTCTGTACCGGATTCCCTTGTGAAATATTTGGGAACTCTATCATGGAAAGCATCGGGAAGAGGATGCTGTTTGAGGAGTAGTTTTTTATGGGATTGACTAGGTAATTTGTTACTTAAAAGGTGATAAAAGCATGTAACTTGAATAAATAGTTTTAATATTTATTGAAACTTTTATAATTGTATAATAAGGTGTTGAAAATAAGACCACTGAATAAATATAATATCATGTTTTTCTTACTATATTTTGTTCCGAGACTTCACAGATATTTATTACTTTTATACTCTATATAAGCCACAGTAGTATGTATTTTAGCAATCTAATTTGATTGTAAGAAATTTCATTTTCACCAGCATGAAGAAATACATACTTCCTACTAAAAACAACAGTGAGTGTTTAATAAGCTATAAAGTGTTGTCTATTTATTGAGCTATTCATTTATTTACATTAGGATTGTTCATGGATTTTTGTTCTGTGCAATGGATAGTATTCCATTAATGTCATTATTTATTTTTGATGTTTAACCTATATCAGATTTGTTCATCGGGATTCTCTTAATTCTGGTGTTAATGTACTTTTGATTTGTCTTCATCATTATTTGTATGCTTTGTTATTTGTATGTTTGTTATTAAAGACATTCCAGGATCATTTATTAAATTCCATATTTCAGACTTGAAACGAGATTTTTCTTCAAGTGTTCTGGAAGCTTTGATGGAAAATGGTGTTTAGAGACCAAGATCAGTGTCTGAGGTGTGCTTATCGCTACCTTTGTCATTGATTCTAGCCCTTCCTAGAGGACAGAAAGACAAAATATAACATACATCATGTCATTTTCATATTTATCTGTTTATGTCTCTCTTGATAATCATGAATTCATATTGATGGACATATTCCCAAAGTAAGAAACTGGACTCTCATTATTTTCAATATTTTTACTCAATTTTTCAAGCCTAGAATTTTAAAACAAGTAGTTTCAAAATTATTAATTTATATTACTGCAAAAAAAGGAATTTTGTATTTGTTTGCTCTTGTCTTTTGTTTAGATAAAATTCAAAAAGTATGAAATGCATAAATTGAAGCCAGTTTAATTAATTTTGCCAAAAGCAAGCACTCATGTTAGCCCCATCCTTATTAACATATAAAACATTTTGACCACTTTAGTTCTTTCAAGCTCCTTTCCAGTTCTTTTCTTATTCCAAGCTACTTTCCTGATTTTTTTAGTTTTAGATATAAATATACCATAATCTGTTTATTTGTTCTCCTGGTGAGAATTTAAATTATTTCCAATTTTTGATTACTATGAACAAAGCTTCTACAACTATACTTTTGAATTAACAAAATATTTTTGTGAACACACATTTTTATTTACTTTGAAAAATATTGAAGTATATAATTGTGTTATACAATAAGTGTGTGTTCAATTTTATAAGAAGCACTCAACCATTTTTGTAACTGATTGTCCCAATAGACATCCATATTATTGATGTGTGATCATTATAGTTCTCTTACATTTTTGCATACATTTAATATTGTCAATCATTTAAAATTTTATCCATTCTAATAGATAAGACATGGAATTTCACTAAATTTGTTACATTTGTTTCTCTGATTTACAAACAATGCTAATTATTTTTGTATGCTCATTGTTCATTTATGCCTTTTTTGTGTGGGTCTTTTAAAATATTCTGCTTATTTTCATTGCTTTAAAATGTATTATTGAGATTCAGTACTTTTTTAGTGTATATAATCACTCTACAAATCTATCTTCCGATAAATGATAAGCTCTAATTTGTTAATTTATTTTCATTTATAATTACTGCTTCTGTGTGCTATATAATAAATATTTCTAATCCTTGATTGAAAAGATATTCTCCTATGCATTTTGTACAATTTTTAAAAATGTGCTTTTTAAGGCAAATTTGTATTACCTCAAATTCATTTTTAGGTATTATGTGAGATATTTAGATATTTTTTGTTTTCATTTGGTTATCAGTTGTTCTCACATCATATGTTGAAAATAATTTATCTTCCCCCATTGGATTCCTTTGACAATTTTCTCAAAAATTAATTTATGACATAAATACAGTGTTAATTTTAGACTCTTTGATTTGTCAGATTTCTTGATTATTGTAGATTTATGCTAAACTTAGAGTCAGATAGTATGTCTTTCACTTTGCTCTTTTTCAACATTGTTTGGGTCATCTGCAGTATTTTGTTTTGCATGTAAATATTAGAATTAGCTTATCAATTTCTATTAAAAACTGTATTTCCCCGATAATTATTGATGTTGGATTTTTTTTATATCTTTATTTTCCATCCAAATATTTTCTTTAGTATAGTGTTTGTTTAAAAATTGTTCCCATTTCTAATAGAATGGATTGTTATATTATTAATCAATTCTGAAAGTAGTTAATATATTTTAGATAAAAGTTCTTTATCAGGATATGTGATAGGAAATAGTTTCTTTCCATCATGAATTGTCCTATCATTCTACCAATGGATCATATACATATTATTGAAAAAATGTGTTGATAAAATCCAATTCATCAATTTTTTTTCTGGGTAGTACCTCTAGTATTATATATAAAAATACTTTGTCATATCCCAAAGCAAAAAGGTTTTTGCCAAAGTTTTTTCTAAAAGTTTTTCAGTTTTATGTTTCACATTTACCTCTCTAATTAACTTTTGAGTTAATTTTTGTATCAATGTCAGGTATGGGTTGAAATCTTTTGTTTGTTTTTGCATAAAGATATCCAATAGTTCCAGCACAAATTTTTAAAAACAATTCTCCATTAATTGTCCCCATACTCTTGTCCAAAATCAGTTGAGCAAATTTGTGTGTGTATGTGAGTGTGTGTCAATTTGCTTGTATTTTAAAATCTGTTAATATGATGAATTACCTTAAGTAGTATTTAAATGTAGAATCAGTCTTGTATTTGTGAGAAAAACCACTTGGTTGTGATATATTATAGTTTTTATGTGTTGTTTGACTTAATTTGCTGGTATTTTGTAGAAGAGATTTGCATCTATGTGTTTTAGTGATATGGGTCTGTAGTTTTCTTTTCTTGTAATGTTTTTGTCTAGTGTTTATTTCAAAGTTATGGCTCTTTCATAAAATGATTTTTGAAAAGCTTCATTTTCATCAATTTTTTGGAAGAAAATGCAAATAATTGATATTTTTTCTTCCTTAATTGTTTGGTAGAATTTGCCAGTAAAATGATGCTTGTCTGGAATTTTCTTTATTGAAAGATTTCAAAAATTATGATTTATTTTTAAAAACTGCATAGAAAACTATTTGAATATATTTTTTACAAACATTTTAACTATTCATATCTTTCAAGAAATTGATCTTTTAAATCTAAGTTGCCACATTTATGGCAAAGCATTGTTTGTAATATTTTCTTCTTATCCCTGTAATATCTGTTTGGGTCTGTAGTGTGGTTCCCCTTTTTCATTTATGATAATCGTAATTCATGTCTTCTTTCTTTATTCTATTGACAGTCATTATAAAAAAATTAGATATATATAGAGAGAGGTATGTCAATTTTATGTTTTTTCCCAAAGGAATAGCTTTTAGTTTTAATATTTTTTTACTTGTTTTATCATTTTAAGTTTTATTGATTTCTGCTTTTACTTTTATTATTATTTTTTGCTTATTTTGGAATTTATTTTGCTTGTACTTTAATTTTTAATGTAGAAGCTCAAAGTGTTGATTTTTAGAATTGTTTTATTTTTGTTTTTTATGTTTAGTAATATAAGCATTCAACAGGTTAAATTTCCCTCTTGGTACTGCTTGAATTACATGTCCTGAATTTTATGTACTTTATTTTTCATTTACTTCAAAATATTTTTAAATTTATTTTAAGACTTTTGATTCATGGGTAATTTTAAAATATGTTGTTAATTTTCAGTATTTGGGAATTTTTAAACTATCTTTTTATTAGTGACTTCAATTCAATTCTGGTGCTGTCAGAGAATATACTCTGAATGATTTTTTATTCATTTAGGTTTGTTAAGGTTTATTTTATGACCTAATATATAATCCACCTGAGTAAATGTTTCCTGTACACTTGAAGACATGCATTCTGGTGTTGTTTTTTTTTTTTTTTTTTTTTTTTTT